>NC_091308.1:35763667-35846167 GCF_038502225.1 Cherax quadricarinatus
CTTTTGTTCTATATCGACGAATTTACCTGCAAGAAAACTGTATCGTGAGATACGTCAGGTTGCCCAGCGACTGTAATGCATCTAGTATTTATCATAGCTTTCCGTAATAAGCTAGTGCCGATACTAAAGAATGGGTACGAAAGGTCTGTGAATGAGGAGGAGGAAGCTGTGGGCTGTAGAGAAGCTGTGTGTGACTTCAGTATGTCGTGATATTATTCACATGATTTGGAATGAACAAATAAATAGTAGATGCGGATTTGGTGTCATGAAAGGTGTAATTTAAATGATACAGGGGAGGTTCTTGAGATAGCGGGGGCTTGTGGCAGTAATTAACCAAGGGAAGTTGATAATGAGGGGAACAATTTGGGGTGTATGGAGGAACGTTTTGGGGACATCTTAAGTTTAGATTTTTATTATTATTATTATTATTATTATTATTATTATTAAAATTATTATTATCATCATCAGGGGACCTTTAAAAGAATGCCTGAATTTGCTTTTCTTTCATCTATCTTTTCATTTTTATCTTGTTCATAACTCGAGATCGCTTCATTCAATCTGCTTTAAATTTTTAACACTTGAGTAAGGTAAAGAGGACCAGATTCTTCGAACAACTGACATATTCATGTGTCCAATGACTAAAGTTCTTGAACCCCTCACCCAGCATCCTGAAATGGCTTAGATAACCTCCAAAATCCTCAGTGGCGTAGCTTCAAACATTAAAAAAAATGTCCACTAATTCGACTACGGCGGAGAGTAAAATTCCTATGTTTTGGTGCAGGTTTGATCATTTTATGTATAAAATAGTGTGAAAACATTTACTCACGTTAAATAAATTTCGGTTTGCCTTTCTGCCTTATGCACAGTGTTATATAGGCCATTCTCAGAGTTTGTTTCTATTTGATAACTGGGGAAAACCTCCTCTGATGAGCATCGAAATTTCAGCAATATATTAAGCACTTCTCAGCACTGTGCATTAAGGCACAGAGGACTGGGGTTATAGAAGTGTTAAACCAGAAGGGGCAATTAACTGCCTTCCAGGGTTTTACGAGGCAGGAGCTTGAATATTCTGCAGGGGTGTGCATATGTGTTTGATCTGAGTGGAGACAACGTGTTTTTGAATTGTGAGAATGACAGTCTGTCTGAAGGGATTAAAACGAATTGGTTAGTCAGACTTGAGCTTTGAAAGTGGGAAGTACAGGTGGGAATATTGGTGTTCAGTGCAACTTCAGTGGATGGTGATGCGCCAGCACTTCTGGGAAGAGAGATAAGTGATGGCGAAAGCGTGTCTCTTCTTCACCTCATCATGCTCTGGTGAGAACCACTGCCACAGCGTCAGTCACCAACACTCCCGGTGTCAGGCAGGGTAAAACTTTGTGTTTGATTTTTATTATTACTTTTTTATGCATAATATTTCTTGTCTTTCTCTTGCAATGATAAATAATCTTAGCTGCCTCGCATATCTCTCCTTCCTCCAATCTCTTTCCTTTTTCCTCTCTCGTCTTTTCTTCCCTCTATTGTTCCTCACTTCCTTAGTCTTTCTTAATGTGGTTTGCTTCTCCATCCCCTCTTCCCCCTCGCCTCCCCTCTTCCCCCTCGCTTCCCCTCTTCCCCCTTCCAAGGCAAAGCGCTGACGAGAGTTCCCTCTTCTCATGCGTGCTAACATTTGCTAATTAGTAGGAACTCTTTCCCCTTGGTTCTTCACGGGACTCCCTTAGTCTCCCCCCGACTCTCCTTTCCCTCCGCCTTCTCCCTTCACTTCTTTCCTTATCCTCACATCCTCTCAGTTCTCTCCTTGCGTGTTTGTCCTCTACTTACTGTTTCGTATACCTCTTTCTCCTCTGCTTCCACTCTCATGTACCTCTCCCACTCTTGCATGTTTCTTCGTGCCTTGCCTCCTCTTTTTTGTTTCCTCTTCCTCTTCCTTTTGTCTTCTGTTTTTCTCCTTTACTTCCTCTCACGTCTAATCCTTCTTCCTCTACCTCCTGTTTAGTCTGCTTCTCTTCTTCCTCCTTCCACGTGGTGATACTAAATCCCTTAGTTCACATGAATTGTATCATTATAGGCAACGAGAAGACTTCATCTCCTTGGAAGATACATCCATCTGACATTACGACCCACCAAGCGCCCTCAAGAAGCGTATCGCAAGTAATTTCACAAGGTAATTGTCCAGAGAGAGATTTCTAGTTGATGGGTGGAGAGACTTGAAGATAGATATGGTAAAAAAAAAAGATGAAAAGGAAACGTTTATCGAGAGTTAACGTATCGCTGCTAGTAGAGCTTTATTTAAACTCTTCCTTGAAGTGAGCTTCATTTTTAAATTAAGGCTGTCTCAGCCACCTCAGTCAGTTCTCTAGCATTAAACACAGCAGTCATCTTCAATATATCAGTCATCTCAGTTACTTACCAAATGTCAACTCACCTACGTCAATTGCTAGTATTATTATGATAAAAATCTAATATTATTATTATACAATGGGTTTTTAATGGATGTTTCACCCGCAATGAAGCTTATTGATGCTCAGTAAAGCCTCCCCATTACTGGCGAAACGTCCTATAATGAAAGTTTTTTTCTGATTAAAATACCTTCGAAATTACCGTCTATGCTGCATATAATTTCCAAAGCATATGATTAGAATATTTGAAGAATGAGGAAGAGGAAGAAATTCCTGGAGGTAAGACTCTGCTCCTCCCATCATCTCACCCATTAATTGCCAACGTCAGTATTTCAGATATTACCTTGGATTTCATGGGGAAAAGACTGGAGGGAAAAAAGAAAATATGGAGTTCAAGACAATTATTAAAATGTCCTGAACTGCACTTGAGTGCCTTTGGTTCACATCTTGTCGGCTTCACCATGCTGTTTACTTCCTGTAAAGGGGGAGGTTATATTGTGCCTTGTAAATGGGAGGTAATCAAGTATGATCCCAGGATGGGAAGGAGAGTTCCAGCTCCCCGGGTCAAGAGCCCTGCCCTAGCATCAAGGCAACCCTCGTGAAAAGATCACCACACAGAGAACTGCGATGAAGGGAATTACTAAATGGGATGATTTACCGCGTGTCCTTCGTGACTCGGGGAATGAGGAAAGGGGAAAGAGGAAGGGAGAAAGAGGAAGGGAGAGAGAATAAGGAAGGGGGAAAGGGGTCAAAGTAGAGTGAAGATACATGTGGAAGCCACCATTTCCTTCATACACTCAGAAATTACCATTCCTTTCCCATCATTAGAAACTACCAGTCCCATCACATCTTTAAGGAATATTTTAATGTCCTTAGAACCCGCTAACGTCTTGGTTTATGTAGGAGCAACCAACATTGTCATGCCGTCAGAAATCATTAATATTTTGGTGGCCTTAGAAACCATCATCGACGCATTAACTATTCTTTTCATAAATCGTTAAGGTCCTGGATCTTTTAAAAAAAAAAAACATTGAAAACTACCAACATCTTCAGAAACCAACATCTTGGTGCTTTAGAAACCAGCAAACGTCTTGGTGCCTTTAGAAACCAGCAAACGTCTTGGTGCCTTTAGAAACCTGCATGGCACCTCGGGGTGGCACTCTTAAGATCTTCTTGCCTCTCTCCCTCCTTTATTTAACCTCCACTTGAGGACTCAATAACGGGACCCGACACTCTCCACTTCCTCTCCTCTCTCTCTCTCTATTGGCATCTTCCTCTGTGTGCGTGTTTGTGTATTTACCGAGCTGTATTTACCTAGCTGAGTTTGCCGAGGCTGAGTTCCAGCTATTGGGCCTGCCTCTTAGCTTTCTGTCGAATGGTGGGGTTTAGTTGTATCCTATCTTCTTTTGGCTCCATGCATGGAGTTGGCCTTCCCCAGACATCTTGTAAGCTCGTTCCACTTGTTTACTACTCACACTCGCTGTAGAAGTGGTTTTTGAAGTCTCTTTAGCTCATTTGCATAATCGCCTTCTTGTCGAGCATATCTGTGTCCCCTCAGCCTGGTCCCTATCATCTGTGCTCCTATGCCTTGATTCCTATCATCTATTTCCCCTTGTTTTGGCCCCTACCATCTCTGTCCCTTCGCCTACCTCGAATATTTAGCATGTCGTGATCTTACTCCTTCCTAGTTTACAGATATCTGGTAGAACCTGTTCCATAGCTTTAGTGCCAGCTGTTGCCTCTCTTTTGAACGTTATTTTGGTTCATTATCTGCTGTGTTCTTATGGACAGCACATACACATGTTTTGTAGACCGTACTGAAGTATTACTTATTCAGGTTATTGAAAATTAGTTCTTTCCTTTACTATGCAACGAACATTGTTAACATCAAGGAGATGTCAAGAGCTGAACGGTTTTGTGACCTGAACTCTTGAAACCGTTCACAGGTATATCACACGAGAATTTTTGTTTATGTGCTGTAAAAGATATGTATGTGATATTTGCTTTCTAGTTCTTTTCATTGCTAGACACTTTGAGATGTTTTCCCCCAAGGATGTATGTTGTTTCCAGTCTATTTTTTTCCGCCGTTCTAAGTTTCATTAATTTAAACTTGCTAAAGTTGAAATCTAATAGCCACCTATCTGATCATTACTGTAATCCGAATGGTCAGCAATGGTCAGTAATGATCTGTAATGGTCAGATAGGTGGCTATCAGAATGGGATAGCTATTAGAATGGAATGAGAGACATTCAAACTCGATCCCAACAAGGGGAGCTCAGTCCAGTTTCTTGGATCAAGAGCTCCTCACCAGCATCAGTGAAAAATAATGCAGTAAGCTAAAATAATACTGTACCAAATCGAGACTAAAAGTGGCAATGCGGCTGATACTGCATTCAATATACCAACCTTCTTCCTGGTAGGAAGCACGAGTGTTGAGGTTTAGAAGCAGATTAGAGGAACCTGTCTCCACCTATCACACGGAAGCAAATTTAGGAATTCCCTATGCAACATTGTGCACGGTTCACCCACGTATGCAAATAGTTCTCTAAATCTTGCCAAGATACATCAAACAAGCGTTGAAAATTTGTAGCCAATTGAATAAAGCGTTCTCGAGTAGTAAACTAAAATTGGTCCTAAAGCAAAGGAAAATGTTGCTGAGAATGTTCCAAAAATAGGAAGGTTTATCCTCGTTTAACTTAAAAATATTATATATATATATATATATATATAAAAAATAAGCGGATTTTAACTTGTTTACTTTTCACGGATTTTGACTTTCTTTTTTTCTTGTTTACTTCTCGCGTTTGCATTTTACTTTAAACTTGCTACAATCCTGTAAAAAATATATTTTTAATTTAATCTAAATCCAGTTGGATAAAATGGCAAAAAAAAAAAAAATCGGCATATTGGCACTCAAACAGAATAAAATTATAAAGAAAAATACTCTCCAGAATTTAGAGTTTGAATCTGATCAGAAGAAGCATTCTCCAGTTATTACATGGGAAACAATTTACATAATATAATTAGTTACTGAATAAAAAATGAATAATTTTATTTATTCTCTAAAATCGGCAAATGGGGGATTTATGCCAATCAGTGGTAGCCTAACTCTTGTATTTAAAAAAGCGACGCCAGTGGTGAAAATTTGAAGCCTGTCGAATGAGTCATTCTTCAGATATGGCGCGGATTCCAACAATTTTTATTTTACTATTTGACTATATAAATAAACTTGTGTGTACGCAAGAGAAACTCAGTAGGTACCATCCTGGCCCTAAGATGCATCACCCATCAAATAATGAATTCAGAAGAGGTCAACTGAAAATTAATATACCTTGACTAAGTGGGTTCAAAAACTTTACACTACACATATAATGTGTAGTAAATAAAGTCTACACAGAGACCCAGATCAGCCGGGATACTAGACATTCATTATTATAATAATGGTGTGTAATACAGACAAGTAGATGAGTAAGACACATGTGCAAGAGTTACATATCCTTATTACTGAAACATTTCGTCTACACTCGAATACATGTAACTTAATATGGAGCAAGCAGGAGCAGTGGAAGGTAAAGGTGATGTAATGAGTCTATCAGCCTCAAAGAACCAGTTTTGAGGTGGTCAGTCCCTTAGTCTTGAGAAGTGTTGAGTTACAAAATTTTGAACAATGTGAAGCTAAAGTATGTATGAATGTAGTTGATTCGTCGAGTGTGCTCCATCACAGGTCTTCTCCAGATGGTGATCCGTTTGCTGAAGTATGGGAAGGGAGGTTTTATACTGTCGGAGCACATGCACGGAAAATGGAGACGTCACAATCCACACCGGCGAACTATTCACCGCATTGACTTTACATTAGGTGTTGCCCACTAGAAGTAACAACATTAGAATTTAGGATCACTGCAGCGAGTTGACATCTACAACTTCATTCCTCACCGATAAGTTATGTGTCAGAGGAGTTAAATTCGAGTATATGCCTAGCACGGGTCAGTAGTCTTGTTTATGTTTTTGCTTCTACTAGTGGGCATCGCCTAATGTGGCGTTATGTCCATTTTTCAAGCCTTACCTCTGCCAGTATCAAAGACCCCTTTCTCATACTTCAGATTCACATTGTTAAAGATTATAGAGCTAAACACTTCTCAAGGCTGAGGGACTGACCTCAAAACTACTTCAAGGATGATGGATTCATTACATCATCTTTACCTCGCCACTGCTCCTGCTAGCTCCATATTTAGTCATCACTGTATTCGGCTGTAGAAGCCTGCTGTGTGGGCGAAACGTTCCGGAAATAAAGACGCCGAACTGTTGCTCATGTGTCTTATTCATCTATTCTTATTCCATTCTACACTTTAAAAGCTACCAACGCATTTTTAAAACCATTCCTACACCATCTTAAACACTTTCTACATCCTCTTAACTCTTCTTACTCCCTGACAAACCCTTCGTTACCCTTCTTTAATCCTTCTTACTGTCTAATAAACCCTTCTCCTACCCTCTTAAACATTTACACCCTTTTAAACCTTTCCTGGACAATCATAAACGTCTGAACTCTCACAAACACTTCTAACACTTTCAATATAACTTTCGAATGTATGTAAACACGTTAATGTAATACATTGCAGAGGATAAACAATGACATTTTTTTCCCTCATAACTTTTTGCTATTCCTTCGAGTTCTCGATTTCCATCTATTTCTTTCTCTCCCTTTCCTTCTCTCCGGATAATTTCATTTTCCTCATTATGCCACATTCGATCTTCCCTTCTTTCCATTGTTTTTCCATTCTTTCTTTTCCTTCATTTCTCTCAATTTTGTTGTCTCTCCTCCCTCTCCTTTTCTCATCTCTTTTCCTCCATTCAATATCCCACTCCTATTCTCCTCTTCTCTCCCGCTCTCACCTCTGTTAATTATTCCTCTATGAGTATTTCTCTCCCCTTTATTGCATTACTTTCCACACACTCCATACTCGACCTTCCTTTTCTTCTCCACTCACCTTCCACCCTCTCTCTCTCTCTCTCTCTCTTACTGTACATATATATATATATATATATATATATATATATATATATATATATATATATATATATATATATATATATATATATATTATTATTCTATTATTATCACACTGGCCGATTCCCACCAAGGAAGGGTGGCCCGAAAAAGAAAAACTTTCACCATCATTCACTCCATCACTGTCTTGCCAGAAGGGTGCTTTACACTACAGTTTTTAAACTGCAACATTAACACCCCTCCTTCAGAGTGCAGGCACTGTACTTCCCATCTCCAGGACTCAAGTCCGGCCTGCCGGTTTCCCTGAGCCCCTTCATAAATGTTACTTTGCTCACACTCCAACAGCACGTCAAGTATTAAAAACCATTTGTCTCCATTCACTCCTATCAAACACGCTCATGCATACCTGCTGGAAGTCTAAGCCCCTCGCACACAAAACAAAGATCACAGTAAACAGGTGATGTCAGAATATGCAAAACAACCACTGTTAAAGGATAGTGAAATTCCAAGCGTTTTCGTGACTTCTCACATTATCAAAGAACAATCCGTTCCTTGATAATATGAGAAGTCACGAAAGCGCTTGGAATTTCACTATCCTTTCACAGTGGTTGTTTTGAATATATATATATATATATATATATATATATATATATATATATATATATATATATATATATATATATATATATATATATATATAATGTCTTTCCTAATATGTAAAACTGGTCAATTAGCAAGAACTCATTTAAAATTAAGTCCTTTCTAAAAATTTTCTCTTATACGTTTAAAGATATATTTTTTTCAATAATGTTAATGTAAAAATTTATAATTTTGCATCAAAGGAATCTTAGAAAACTTAACTAACATTATTATAACAAGAACAATTTATTTTAGCATAACCCAAATATATATATTTTAGATTTGTTTACAATAATTTAATACTAAACAATCACAGTGAAATATATTTTTTTCGCTAGTTTCATAATGATTTTGGCGAAATTATTGCATACACAAATTTTCACTTGTCCTGTATGGTAAAAAGAGCGTTGCTATTTAAGCCAAGATCGCAAGTTCTGCCTATTCGGCACGACATATATATATATATATATATATATATATATATATATATATATATATATATATATATATATATATATATATATATATATATATATATATATATATATATTTATGCAAAACAACCACTGTGAAAAAATAGAGAAATTCCAAGTGCTTTCGTGGCTACTCACATTATCAAGGAACTATAGTTCCTTGATAATATGAGTAGTCACGAAAGCGCTTGGAATTTCTCTATTCTTTCACAGTGGTTGTTTTGCATATTCTGAAATCACCTGTTTACTGTGATCTTGCAAAACAACAATTGCATCCAAGGAAGCTATATAAGGGGTCTGGCCAGCACCTCACTATCAGATCCCACAACGGTTAAACACCTGACGCGCGCCGACCCAACTTGGATAGGTCCTTTGCACAACTCACCCACAAACTATTCTACCCAAGAAAATTTAAAAATTATTATTTGTAAAGTGTATTATTAAATTCTTCCCAAATTCTATTAATTATAAATGGATCTAATTTATATAAACCGAAGGAAATATTCATATTATAGTCAAAACTGCTTTTTATGAAACAAGAAAATTTTTTAAATTTTCTTGGGTAGAATAGTTTGTGGGTGAGTTGTGCAAAGGACCTATCCATATATATATATATATATATATATATATATATATATATATATATATATATATATATATATATATATATATATATATATATATATATATATATATATATATATATATATATATATGTGTGTGTGTGTGTGTGTGTGTGTGTGTGTGTGTGTGTGTGTGTGTGTGTGTGTGTGTGTGTGTGTGTGTGTGTGTGTGTGTGTGTGTGTGTGTGTGTGTGTGTGTGTGTGTGTGTGTGTAGTGCCGATAGTTAAAACTTACGATTTTGGCTTTAATAGCAACAATCTTCTTGCCGAATAAGTCAAGCAAAAATCTGTGTGTGGAAGAATATCGTAAAAATCATTCTGAGTCTAACAAAAAAATATATTTCATTTTGTTTTTATTATTAAATTATTATAAACGTATCTAAAATATATTTAGTTGGATTAGGCTAAATTAATTTGCGCTTGTTATAATAAGGTTAGGTAAGTTTCCTAAGGAACTTTTTATACAGAATCATTAATTTTTATAAACATAAATGAAAAAAATTTACCTTTAAATGTATAAGAGAAAGTTTTAGAAAGGACTTAATTTTAAATGAGTTCTGCTAATGGAGCAGTTTTACCTATTCGGCACGACACACACATATACACACACACATACACACACACACACACATATATATATATATATATATATATATATATATATATATATATATATATATATATATATCTATATATATATATTGTTTGAGAGAGAGAGAGAGAGAGAGAGAGAGAGAGAGAGAGAGAGAGAGAGAGAGAGAGAGAGAGAGAGAGAGAGAGAGAGAGAGAGAGAGGGAGAGAGAGAGAGAAAGATTGATAGATATGTATTTACATGTATGTGCAGTATATGCGACAAAACCCGAGGCTATTCCTCAGGCACTGAACGAACCCTTAGAAATGACAAAAATATTCAGAATCTAATTCTATATCCAATCTTGCTCACACTGTGAGCTCAATTCTGTTTATGCGTCTGAAAGACGGATTACTGCGAGCGAGCTCTGGGCGCTGGGTATCGTTCAGGCAGGTAGGTAGGTAAGAGGGTAGGTAGGTAGGTAGGTAGGTAGGTTGGTTGGTTGGTTGGTTGGTTGGTTATTTGGTTGGTTGGTTGGTTGGTAGGTAGGTAGGTAGGTAGGTAGGTAGGTAGGTAGGTAGGTTGGTAGGTTGGTAGGTTGGTAGGTAGGTAGGTTGGTAGGTAGGTAGGTAGTTAGGGTGGCAGGTTGGTAGGTAGGTAGGTTGGTAAGTAGGTAGGTGAGTAGGTGAGTGGGTGGGTAGGTAGGTATGTGGGTGGTTGGGTTGGAAGGTAGGTGTGGATGGGTGGGTAGGCTTGGGTGGGTGGGTGGGTAGGTAGGTGGGTAGGCTTGGGTGGGTGGGTGGGTAGGTAGGTGGGTAGCTATGTGGGTGGTTGGGTTGGTGGGTTGGTGGGAGGGAAGGAAGGTGGGTGGGTAGGTAGGTGCGAAGGTAGGTGGGTGGGTGGGTTGGTAGGTAGGTGGGTAGTTGGGTTGGTGGGTTGGTATGAGGGAAGGTAGGTGGGTAGGTAGGTGCGTAAGTAGGTGGGTGGGTGGGTGGGTTGGTAGGTAGGTTTAAGTAGGTAGGTAGATGAGTAGGTGGATGGGTGGGTAGGTAGGTATATGGGTGGTTGGGTGGGTAGGTAGGAAGGTAGGTGTTGGTGGGTGGATAGGTTTGGGTGGGTGGGTGGGTAGATAGGTGGGTGGTTGGGTGGGTGGGAGGGAAGGTAGGTGGGTGGGTTGGTGGGTAGGTAGGTGAGTGGGTGGGTAGGTAGGTAGGTAGATAGATAGGTAGGTAGGTAGGTAGGTAGGCAGGCAGGCAGGTAGGTAGATAGGTAGGTTGGTTGATTGGTTGGTTAGTTGGTTGGTTGGTTGGTTGGTTGGTAGGGTGGCAGGTTGGTAGGTAGGTAGATAGGTAGGTGAATAGGTGGGTGGGTAGGTAGGTATATGGGTGGATAGGTAGTTAGGTAGGTAGGTAGGTAGGTTGGTTGGTTGGTTGACAGGTAAGTAGATAGGTGGGTGGGTTGGTAGGTAGGTATATGGATGGGTGGGTAGGTTTGTAGGTAGGTAGGCAGGTAGGTTGGTTGGTTTGTAGGTAGGTAGGGTGGGAGGTTGGTAGGTAGGTGATTGGGTGGGTAGGTAGGAAGGTAGGTTCGGGTGGGTGGGTAGGTGGGCGAGAAGGTAGGTGGGTAGGTAGCTGCGTAGGAAGGTGGGTGGGTGGATAGGTAGGTATATTGGTGGGTGGGTGGGTGAGTGGGTAGGTAGGTAGGTAGGAAGGTAGGTAGGTAGGTAGGTGAGTAGGTGGATGGGTGAGTAGGTAGGTATATGGGTGGTTGGGTGGGTAGATAGGAAGGTAGATGTGGGTGGGTCGGTAGGCAGGCTTGGGTGGGTGGGTAGGTAGGTGGGATGGAAGGTATGTGGGTAGGTAGGTGCGTAGGTAGGTGGGTGGGTGGGTGAGTTGGTAGGTAAGTAGGTAGGTTGGTGGGTGGGTAGGTTGGTTGAGATAGGCGGGTAAGTGTGTGGGTGGGTTCGTAGGTAAGTATGTAGGCTGGTGGGTTGGTGGGTGGGTAGGTTGGCTGAGGTAGGCGGATAAGTGTGTGGGTGGGTTGGTAGGTAAGTATGTAGGGTGGTGGGTTGGTGGGTGGGTAGGTTGGCTGAGATAGGCGGGTAAGTGTGTGGGTGGGTTGGTAGGTAAGTATGTAGGCTGGTGGGTTGGTGGGTGGGTAGGTTGGCTGAGGTAGGCGGGTAAGTGTGTGGGTGGGTTGGTAGGTAAGTATGTAGGCTGGTGGGTTGGTGGGTGGGTAGGTTGGTTGAGGTAGGCGGGTAAGTGTGTGGGTGGGTTGGTAGGTAAGTATGTAGGCTGGTGGGTTGGTGGGTAGGTTGGCTGAGGTAGGCGGGTAAGTGTGTGGGTGGGTTGGTAGGTAAGTAGGTAGGTTGGTGGGTGGGTAGGTTGGTTGAGGTAGGCGGGTAAGTGTGTGGGTGGGTTGTTTTTTGTGGGTTTCTGTCTGTTTTCACTGTGAAATATACACCTCCCGGTATATATACACTGTGTAATGTGAGGTATGATGAGAGGATTATGTTAGGGTTGACAAAGCTCCTGGAGAGCGAGACTTTGCCACAATAATACGTCATTTCGCTGCACGTGTGTCCTCTCTCCTAACATATTGTCGGTAATTCTATCTTTATGATAGAATTACTAGGTTTAAAGCCAATCGACTAGGCAGTGACGATTATGGCTACATATCACCTGCCTCATTAGTCTAGAAAAGTTAATTATATCCTTTAGATAGAGCTATGTTAAAGTGGTATGTTAGGATATACACCTGAACCATACACACCTCTCAGTGTATATATATAATGAGAAATACCTCTTGGTGTGTGTAATGAGTCAGAGGGCTGAAGAGGGGTTGTTGAGGTGGTTTGGTCATTTAGAGAGAATAGATCAAAGTAGAATGACATGGAGAGCATTTAAATCTGTAGGGAAAGGAAGGCGGGGTAGGGGTCGTCCTCGATAAGGTTGGAAGGAAGGGATAAGGGAGGTTTTGTGGGCGAGGGGCTTGGACTTCCAGCAGGCGTGCATGAGGGTGTTCGATAGGAGTGAATGGAGACGAATGGTATTTGGGACCTGACGAGCTGTTGGAGTGTGAGCAGGGTAATATTTAGTGAAGGGATTCAGGGAAACCGGTTATTTTTATATAGCCGGACTTGAGTCCTGGAAATGGGAAGTACAGTGCCTGCACTCTAAAGGAGGGGTTCAGGATATTAGCAGTTTGGAGGGATATGTTGTGTATCTTTATACATATATGCTTCTAAACTGTTGTATTCTGAGCACCTCTGCAAAAACAGTGATTATGTGTGAGTGTGGTGAAAGTGATGAATGATGATGAAAGTATTTTCTTTTTGGGGATTTTCTTTCTTTTTGGGTCACCCTGCCTCGGTGGGAGACGGCCGACTTATATATATATATATATATATATATATATATATATATATATATATATATATATATATATATATATATATATATATATATATATATACATTATATATATATATATATATATATATATATATATATATACATTATATATATATATATATATATATATATATATATATATATATATATATATATATATATATATATATATATATATATATATATCAGGAGAAATACCTCTAGGTGTAGGTATTAACAAAAAAAGAAACACCTTTTGGGGTATGTACCCTGTGGTATGAAATTTTTGGAGCTTAGAAGTTGTAAAAACATTGGGAGAAAAATATCTTTTCCGACAGTTCTAGTGCAAATAAATGTCACCCTTCGCACGCACGCGCACACACACACACACACACACACACACACACACACACACACACACACACACACTATAACAGCTACTACTAGAAGAACTGAATTAATCAATATTTTTAAGCTTACATACTGTTAAAAAATGCCACTTCTTTTACTACGGTGTAAACACAGTTTTTTTTCTTTAATAAGAAGTGAGCTGGTGGAGGCAGTGTTCCGTTGTGTCGTCTGGCCACTGTATGCAGTGAAGAAACAAGTCGTAATACCGGGCATCCAATGATTCACAAGCATCCTGCACTTTGTGAAAGCAACTTTAGGCAACGTTTCAGTCCACTCCTGAACCACTATCAGTTTATTTCTAGTGGCTTGATGATGGTAACCAGGACAGACAGATACGTCATGTAAGGTTTTCTCTGATTTAGAAAACACCTGTCATAAAAATGCTGTTGGAAAATAGGCTCAGTATCCTTTCACCTTGTTCAGAAAAAAAAAACACGTGGCTCACACAGAAGTGATTTCATGTGATTTCAATTCATTCTTTTCTTCACTGAATGATGTGAATCTTCTCTTTTTTTTTTTTTTTTGTTAAGTCGTCAGCGTTGTTGGGAGTCTTGAAGGGTAGAAGATGAGAGTCTTTGGCTTTTCTATTGTTACGTCATCTATCTGCAAAATATTTACAGCTGATGAAAAAATTTCTCCTTTTCTCCCCTCCCCTCATCCATCACATTAAGCCTCTTCCTCTCTCCCTCCCTCATCCATTACATCAAAACTCTTCTATGTCCTATTCCATCCATCACATTAACAAATCGCCCTCACCCCCATCAACCATGTTAAGACTCTCCCTCACCCCCATCAACCATTATTAAGACTCTCCCTCACCTGCCATCCATCACATCAAAATTCCTTCCCCTCACCCAACACATCCAGTCTCTCCTTCCCTTCATCCATCACATTAAGACTGCACCCCCCCTCCCTATCCATCACATCAAGTCTGTCCGTCTCCCTGCCTCCTGTCAGTCCTAAGGGGACTCTAACAGCGACATTTAAAGTGAATCAGCAAGAAATTCCTCCAACCCTTCCGTTCTCTTTCAATTTCCTCACCTCCTCCTTCCTTCCCCACTTCCTTCCCTCCCTCCCTACACCCCTCCCTCTCCCGCTCCTGGATAATCTCTTTCTCTCTCTCAAATACAGAGGAATAACGAGAGAGAAAAAGTCAGCTTTGATTCAACAGTAAATTCCTGCTCACGCCATAAACGCAAAGTATACAAGATATTTAAAGTAACAGTGATAAACACTTAATAAATTTATATATATATATATATATATATATATATATATATATATATATATATATATCTCGTGACGAATATGTAAAAATGGTCAATTAGCAAGAACTCATTTAAAATTAAGTCCTTTCTAAAAAATTTTCTTATACGTTTAAAGATATATTTTTTTCATTAATGTTAATGCAAAAATTTATAATTTTGCACCAAAAGGAACTTAGAAAACTTACCTAACCTTATTATAACAAGAACAATTTATTTTAGCCTAACCCAACTAAATATATTTTAGATTTGTTTACAATAATTTAATACCAAACAAACACAGTGAAATACATTTTTTTCGTTAGGTTCAGAATGATTTTGGCGAAATTATTGCATACACAAATTTTCACTTGTCCTATATGGCAAGATGAGCGTTGCTATTTAAGCCAAGATCGCAAGTTCTGCCTATTCGGCACGACATATATATATATATATATATATATATATATATATATATATATATATATATATATATATGCGGCTAGCCAGGGATCGAACCCGTGTTGTTTTAGCACGCCTCGTGGGAAAAGAGCGAAAATTCACGACGCGCTAAACCACTGGACCTTACAATCCTACAAACAACATGAACCTAGCGAACTAGGCTTGCTTCATGTTGAGAGGACATACGATGGTGTGGCTGCCTCAGAGCTAATTTCATTCTACTCTCCGTTTGGTGTACTAGCCCCCACAAGCAGTATATGTTTGTAGGATTGTATGGTCCAGTGGTTTAGAGTGTCGAAATTTTTCGCTCCTACGAGGCGGGCTAAAACAACACGATCCCCCGGTTAGCCGCAGTTTGTTATTGATATCAATTCAGACTTCATGGTCTCGCGTGTCACACATCAGAAGCGAAGTACGCCAGACATGAGGAGGTCAACGACATCATGAAGAGAAGCCTCGCCACAGCCAGCTGCCCAGTCCAACAGGAATGCCAAGTGCAGAGGTCATATGGAAGTCAAAAGCGTCCTGATGGAGCCACTATGCTACCCTGGAAGGATGGAAAGCAGATTGTCTGCGACTTCACCTGTGCCGCCACATTGGCAGACACCTACTTGACATACTCCTTAACTGAAGGGGGTGGAGCTGCCAGCCACAGGGAGACCCAGAAGACCTGCAAATATGAAGACCTTCCCCTTTACTATAACTTCATCCCAATAGGGTCGAAGACCCATGGAGCATGGAGCAAGGGTGCTTTAAAGTTTCTCAAAGAGCTGGGTGAAAATCTCGTCATAGAAACCAAGGACCACAGGGCGGCCAACTTCCTCTTTCAGAGACTTAGTGTTGTGATCCAGAGGGAAAATGCCTGCAGCGTTCTGGGCACGCGGCCCACCGCGTGTTATCTATTTTGTATTACTCCCTATTGTATTTTCGTCAGTGTATTTTGCCAGTGTATTTTGATTTAAATAAAGTATCTATAAAATATAGGGGGTGGTAGGAGAAAACAATTTTCAAACAGCTTCAGGGAGAACCTTGAGTTTTCCTTGAAGGAAGTTTACTCTTTTCTCTGAGGATGAGGGTCCCCAGGACAGTTCCAGAGGTGGTACCTCGCTATTATGTATATATATATATATATATATATATATATATATATATATATATATATATATATATATATATATATATAAACTTGATGTTAGCAGTGGGTTAACTAACAAAGACTATAATTTAGGACAAAAGTTTTAAATTTATGGAAAACAATAACTTATTAACCAATTCACCATAAGCCTTTTTCAGTCAAACATGCCTGGAGTTCATCAGCATCGTTTACAGAAAGAAAAAAATGGAACAAAGTCTGACCCGAGCCACAAGGTCGTAGGAAGCAGCGAATAGTTTTAAAAGTGAGAAGCGCATGAGTGACGGTTCCTCGGGAATTGGTCCAATTTCTGTTCTTAATTCACATAGATTTTCTAGAGATTGAACTTATATCCAAAACTTCAAAGTTCATGGATAACACGAAATATGGAAAATATGTAGCATCTGTGGCCGACTGTGTAAGTAATCAGAGACACCTGGATAAGCTGTCGTAAGGGTAAGAAAAAATGAAAAGGAGATGAACTTCATAAGGATAAGTGCAAGATAAGGCATTCTGGATATAATATTATGTATGAGTGTAATTCATATGGAAATTCTCTCTCAAGAAGACATATGAAGTGCAAAACCTTGGAATACTTAGCAATGTTTTGTTGTAGTCAGCAAATCTAACAAGAATCTTGATTTAATAGCAAGAAATTTTGAGCAGAAATGCACCGGAAAAGAAATTAACATCGTATAATGCTCAGGTAAGTCCACAAGTCAAGCTCAGCTTCCCTAGTTATATACAAGATTACGATAACCTCAAGAGGCTGCAAAGGAAAAACAACAATACTAAGATATTCTTATATCACTTAACCTGTTCTCAAGCTTGTGGAAATTCAGAAAGATACATTTACACAAAACAATAGTGTGAAACTCCAAGTTTAATACGAACGTAAAAAAGAAAAAGGACCTCTTCACATAAAAGTTGGAGAACACTGGAAAAGACTTCACTCTTAAGCTCTTTAGTGTCAAATCAATTCAATCTTTGACGAATGTGGTGAACAAATAACAAACGCTTTTCCAAATGTTGGATTCTACCAGACTCAGTCCACTTTGGGTACTGGCTACCTGCTCCGTGGCAAAACTCTGAAGCAGAGTATTTATAAGTATAATTTGTGATATACACATCGCTGTAGCTGGCAGGAGAGTAATGTGAGTGGTTCCAATGTTACTACTACTCTCGCAGCAGAGGTACTTTAAGCATATGTATCTCACCCACTTTTCTCATTCTTATCCTCTATCCATGTCTCTTTTGTATGCAGACAACTTCTGTGTGGACTGCACATTCTTCTACTATCTTTCTTTCCTATATATGCGTAGTTACTTGTACTATCTCTCTCTCTCTCTCTCTCTCTCTCTCTCTCTCTCTCTCTCTCTCTCTCTCTCTCTCTCTCTCTATCTATCTATCTATCTATCTATCTCGTTCCATCATATAAGTGTGGTCAGCTGTAGTGTACAGGCTTGTGTCACATCGCTCCTGCAGATTACCGATTAATGTCGGCTCAGGTCACCCTTTCAGTCACCCAACGCGGCGCCCGCACCAAGCTTTTGATATTCCCAATGTGATCTCAGATTTATATAAAACTTTTTTTTTTACTTTGAATGAGAGTATTACGCAATATGTTAGAGAAATTATGCAATGATTTAATGTTAAACGGAGAAAGTTTTAAAAGTGCAATGCGTAAAGTGACTGTGTGTAGGAATGTGTATATACATTTGCATGTGAGTGATTCTGAGCATGTGTGTATGTGTTTTAGGTCCTTATGGAGATGCTGTCCTGGGAGACAGTAATGGTGAAGCTGGAGATTTTGTCCAGGTAGTCGGGAATTATACGCAGGAAGGAATACATATGAATGACCTCATAGGGGACAGGAGCCATAGTAGGGAAACAAGTGTAGTCAAAGATAAGATAAAACCAATATTGCAAACTAGAAATACCGCAGGAAATAGCAAACAAGAGGACTCCACTAGCAATAGTGAGGATATATTACCAAAAACAAATGGTGGGAGCTCCATTGTTGGTGCTAGGGAGGATAGAAGTAAGACAGGGAAACATGCACCAACAGGGAATACAGTCACAGAAACCCAAGGCAAACGGAAACCAAGCCTGTGCACATACTATGCACTTGGTATCTGCTGGCATGGGAAATCTGGAAAAACAGATGGGACGTGCAACTATGACCACCCTAGAAAATGCCATGCCCATATGACAAAAGGAAAATGCAAACTCCCTTCCTGTAAGCTTTTTCACCCTGAACTGTGTACCTCTTCAGTACAGGAAAGACTGTGCTATAACTTAAATTGCCAGGCATACCATCTAAAGGGGACAAAAAGATACAAAACATCCAGGCCATGGGAAAACCTGGGTAGCCACAGCCACTCAAGAGGGAGAGGTTTTTTAGTGCCAGGAAGGAAAAAAAACTGGCAGGAAATGGCAGAAATCGTACACCAAATCCAGTCATTCCTGGAGTGGAACCACAGTCGATGGCCTCCACTCCAAACCAACAGATACAGATACTAATGCCGGAAAAAAAATCCCCCCCCAGTACCAACAATACCACCAGTCCGATAACATTCTTCTTTGCAAATATACAGGGTCTAAAGCCAGCAACAAACAACAAAATACCTTTCATCCGTGGACTGCTTGCAGAGGCAAAGGCAATGTTCGCGGCTTTCACTGAGACCCACATAAAGGATCACTTGGACAACGAAATATGGATCCCAGGTTACAACCTATACAGATGTGACAGAGTGAACAGGCAAAAGGGGGGGGGTTGGCCTGTACATTGCAGAGTCACTTGTTTGCACAGAACTGCTAAATGCCTCAAATGATGTAGTGGAAGTTTTAGCAGTAAAGGTCGAGAACCAAAACCTAGTCATTGTGATAGTCTACAAGCCTCCGGATGCAACATCCCAGCAATTCCAGGAACAGCTGTTAAAAATTGACCACTGTCTGGAAAACCTTCCAGCTCCTGCACCCAACATCTTGCTCCTGGGGGATTTCAACTTAAGGCACCTAAAATGGAGGAATATAGCAAATAATATTGTTGCAGTAATAACACCAGGAGGCAGCTCTGATGAAAACTCACACTCACGCGAGCTTTTAAATCTCTGCACAAAATTCAATTTAAACCAGCAAATAATAGAGCCTACTAGACTGGAGAATACACTAGACCTCATCTTCACTAACAATAATGATCTGATAAGAAATATCACAATATCAAAAACAATATACTCAGATCACAACATAATTGAGGTTCAGTCATGTATGCGCGGAGCCCCAGACCGACATAATGAGATTAGTCACGAGGGAGCATTCACCAAATTCAACTTCAATAACAAAAACATAAAGTGGGACCAAGTAAACCAAGTCCTAACCGATATAAGCTGGGAAGATATACTAAGCAACACAGACCCCAACTTATGCCTAGAACAGATTAACTCGGTAGCACTCGATGTATGCACAAGGCTTATTCCTCTAAGAAAAAGGAGGAGTAGATGTAAAACAGAAAGAGACAGGCGCTCCCTTTACAGGCGACGGAAAAGAATAACAGAGCGGCTAAAAGAGGTCAATATATCTGAAATGCGTAGGGAGACACTGGTCAGAGAAATAGCAAGCATCGAACTTAAGCTAAAAGAATCCTTTAGGAGTCAGGAATCGCGGGAAGAACTAAAAGCCATAAATGAAATCGAAAGAAACCCAAAGTATTTCTTCTCCTATGCCAAATCAAAATCGAGAACAACGTCCAGTATTGGGCCCCTACTTAAACAAGATGGGTCCTACACAGATGACAACAAGGAAATGAGTGAGCTACTCAAGTCCCAATATGACTCAGTTTTTAGCAAGCCGCTAACCAGACTGAGAGTCGAAGATCAAAATGAATTTTTTATGAGAGAGCCACAAAATTTGATTAACACAAGCCTATCCGATGTTATCCTGACGCCAAATGACTTCGAACAGGCGATAAATGACATGCCCATGCACTCTGCCCCAGGGCCAGACTCATGGAGCTCTGTGTTCATCAAGAACTGCAAGAAGCCCCTATCACGAGCCTTTTCCATCCTATGGAGAGGGAGCATGGACACGGGGGTCGTCTCACAGTTACTAAAAACAACAGACATAGCCCCACTCCACAAAGGGGGCAGTAAAGCAACAGCAAAGAACTACAGACCAATAGCACTAACATCCCATATCATAAAAATCTTTGAAAGGGTCCTAAGAAGCAAGATCACCACGCATCTAGAAACCCATCAGTTACACAACCCAGGGCAACATGGGTTTAGAACAGGTCGCTCCTGTCTGTCTCAACTATTGGACCACTACGACAAGGTCCTAAATGCACTAGAAGACAAAAAGAATGCAGATGTAATATATACAGACTTTGCAAAAGCCTTCGACAAGTGTGACCATGGCGTAATAGCGCACAAAATGCGTGCTAAAGGAATAACAGGAAAAGTCGGTCGATGGATCTATAATTTCCTCACTAACAGAACACAGAGAGTAGTCGTCAACAGAGTAAAGTCCGAGGCAGCTACGGTGAAAAGCTCTGTTCCACAAGGCACAGTACTCGCTCCCATCTTGTTCCTCATCCTTATATCCGACATAGACAAGGATGTCAGCCACAGCACCGTGTCTTCCTTTGCAGATGACACCCGAATCTGCATGACAGTGTCTTCCATTGCAGACACTGCAAAGCTCCAGGCAGACATCAACCAAATCTTTCAGTGGGCTGCAGAAAACAATATGAAGTTCAACGATGAGAAATTTCAATTACTCAGATATGGTAAACATGAGGAAATTAAATCTTCATCAGAGTACAAAACAAATTCTGGCCACAAAATAGAGCGAAACACCAACGTCAAAGACCTGGGAGTGATCATGTCGGAGGATCTCACCTTCAAGGACCATAACATTGTATCAATCGCATCTGCTAGAAAAATGACAGGATGGATAATGAGAACCTTCAAAACTAGGGAGGCCAAGCCCATGATGACACTCTTCAGGTCACTTGTTCTATCTAGGCTGGAATATTGCTGCACACTAACAGCACCTTTCAAGGCAGGTGAAATTGCCGACCTAGAAAATGTACAGAGAACTTTCACGGCGCGCATAACGGAGATAAAACACCTCAATTATTGGGAGCGCTTGAGGTTCCTAAACCTGTATTCCCTGGAACGCAGGAGGGAGAGATACATGATTATATACACCTGGAAAATCCTAGAGGGACTAGTACCGAACTTGCACACGAAAATCACCCACTACGAAAGCAAAAGACTTGGCAGACGATGCACCATCCCCCCAATGAAAAGCAGGGGTGTCACTAGCACGTTAAGAGACCATACAATAAGTGTCAGGGGCCCGAGACTGTTCAACTGCCTCCCAGCACACATAAGGGGGATTACCAACAGACCCCTGGCAGTCTTCAAGCTGGCACTGGACAAGCACCTAAAGTCAGTTCCGGATCAGCCGGGCTGTGGCTCGTATGTTGGTTTGCGTGCAGCCAGCAGCAACAGCCTGGTTGATCAGGCTCTGATCCACCAGGAGGCCTGGTCTCAGACCGGGCCGCGGGGGCGTTGACCCCCGGAACTCTCTCCAGGTAAACTCCAGGTATAACGCATATATAAATTGTGTGTATGTATGTACGTTTCTATGTGGGTGTGTTTCTGTACGGGCGAATATTCATGTGTGTGTTTGTGTGTATTCACCTGTTTGTACCCACCGATTTGTGGTTGCAGAGGTCTAGCCTTAGCTCCTGACCTACACACGAGCGCGCGCGCGCGCGTGTGTGCGCGTTTGCGTGTGTGTTATTTTGCAGCACCCAGGATGCCACCAAGAACTGTCGGCTTGCACTCGGGTACCTATTTAATGCTAAGTGAATAGGGGTGACGGATGTTGGGAAACATACTCATTTGTCTCTCTTTTTCCGATATTGAATTTTGGTTCTTAGAGTTACCATAGATATCAGTTTAGAAAATTAAAATAGGGGGCTAATATTTATGAAACAGGAACTGAAATAGGTGGAACTACTATTTTCCCTACAAAATAGTTGGCCAGTTTATTTTTTTGTCAGAGAGTAAGCTAAGACGTGTTAAATGAGACATATTAAATACTGAAGAAAAGACAAGGTTCAAAGTACGTGGAAATACCACGAATGGTAAATATATATACATTATTGGTAATATAAATAAATATAAATACAGTATTAGTGTGTAGGGATTTGGTAAGCTAACCCAGTGGCATGTACAAGTATGCTGATTAACACAGTGTGGGAGGGACCTAGGTAACACAGTGTGGGAGGGACCTAGGTAACACAGTGTGGGAGGGACCTCAGGAAAGCACTCAGGAGGTTAATAAACAATAAACACGAGAAAAAGGAGGAACTATTGAATAGTCTACCTGGAATATATAGAGCATGGGAAGATAGGAGAGGAGTAAAGTCTAACACAGAGAATGCCCAGTCTACAACAACTGACCCAAAAATAAGCAGATACACACTAGAAAAAACACGGGAAACAAAAACAACAGCTAGTTCAGTGCCCAGCCTTAGGGCTGACCCAGACCCAGCCCCCAGCCATTGTGAAAATCTGGATTCAGTTAAAGACTCCTCCACAGCTACCAATGCCATATCCCCTAGTACAGATGTAGTAGAGGAGCCCTCCTCTGGAGTAGACTCTTCTGCAACCATCACAGTCATAGCCCCAGCCCCACCCCCCAGCCCCAGTGCTGACCCAGACCCAGCCCCCAGCCTTACTGCCAGCCCAGACTCTCCTAGGGACACTACCCAAACCACCACAAAAACAGTAAATATACAACCATCATTGCACAAGACCGTGGCCCACAGTACAGATGTTGGAGAGGAGTCTCCTTCCTCTACTGGGGAAAGTAGATGGAATCCAGGACGGGGTGGCCCTGGCTTGGATACTGAGGATTATAGTGCAGTCCAAGAACCTGCAGAAATTGACAACACACCTCCCAACAATTCTCAACCAAAGGTGAATTTGTGCAAATATTATGCTTGGGGCATCTGTAAGCATGGAATAACAGGGGAAAAAAATGGGACATGCAACTTTGACCATCCCAAAAAATGTAGCGACCTCCTGTCTAAACGAGTGTGTCGCTCTTCTTCCTGTACTTTCTTTCACCCAAAAATGTGCCACTCCTCGGTCCTCCAGAAGCAGTGTTACAACAACGAGTGCCCTGCATACCATCTAAAAGGGACCAGGAGGCACAGACCCCACAGGACAAACAATAGTAGCTACGACTACCCAACTCCAGGTGATTTTTTAGTGGCAGGAAACGAAAAAAGAAAATGGAAGGAAATAACAAAAATAGTCCACCACCTTGGAGCCTTGTTGGACTGGAGGCACAGCCAGTGGCCACCCATGGCCCTCCAGAATTACAACTACTGATGCCAATAACAAAATCCCCCCAACAAACACAGAATACAACCTCGTTCATATTTGCTAATA
This sequence comes from Cherax quadricarinatus, assembly GCF_038502225.1. Taxonomy (NCBI): domain Eukaryota; kingdom Metazoa; phylum Arthropoda; class Malacostraca; order Decapoda; family Parastacidae; genus Cherax; species Cherax quadricarinatus. Next base: position 35,787,491 of record NC_091308.1, read on the forward strand.
TACAGGGCCTTAAGCCATCCACCAACAACAAAATACCTTTTATTAGTGGACTTCTAGTGGAGTCTAATGCAATGTTTGCAGCCTTCACAGAGACTCACACAAAAGATCACTTTGACAGTGAAATATGGATAAGTGGTTACAACCTTTTTAGATGCGACAGAAAAAACAGGCAACAAGGGGGGGTTGGCCTGTATGTCAAAGAGTCCCTTATCTGCACGGAGTTGCTGAACACCACAAATGAGGTAGTTGAAGTTCTATCAATAAAGATCGAGAACCAAAACCTAGTCATTGTGGTTGTATACAAGCCACCAGATGCAACCTCCCAACAGTTCAAGGAACAGCTACTGAAAATCGATTACTGTTTGGAAAACCTTCCAGCTCCATCCCCAAACATCTTACTGCTTGGTGATTTCAACCTAAGGCATACAAAATGGAAAAATGTAGCAAATAATGTTATAGCTGAAACAATCCCCGGAGGTAGCGCAGATGAAAGGTCACACACACATGAGCTACTAAGTCTCTGCGAAAAGCACACCTTAAGCCAGCAGATAGTGGAGCCAACAAGACTAGAAAACACACTTGACCTTATCTTCACAAATAATGAGGACCTGATAAGAGACATAAGAATATCAAAAACAACTAATTCCGATCACAATCTAATCGAAGTCCAGACGTACATGCATAGGGGTCCTGAACAGCAGAATGCATGTACCTGTGAAGGTGTCTTCACAAAATACAATTTCAACAACAAGAACATCAACTGGGACCAGGTAAACCATGTCCTAAACGAAACATGTTGGGAAGATGTCTTAAATGACATGGACCCAAACCAGTGCCTTGAAAGGATCAACTTCCTGGTAGCCGAAGCATGTTCTAGGCATATTCCCCTAAGAAAGAAGAAGAGCAGGAGTAAACTGGAGAGAAAAAGACGCTCCCTCTACAGAAGACGACGAAGAGTCACTGAGCTCCTCAGGAGTGCTAGAATATCTGATACACGAAAGGAGGCGCTGACCAGGGAAGTGGAAACTATCGAACTTAAGCTAAATGACTCTTACAGGAACCAGGAGAGGCAGGAGGAGCTTAAAGCTATTAGTGAAATTGAAAGAAATTCAAAATATTTCTTTTCATATGCCAAAAACAAGGCAAATACCACATCTAGTATCGGGCCCTTACTCAGACAGGATGGGACTTACACAGACGACAACAAGGAAATGAGTGAAATATTGAAATCCCAGTACGACTCTGTGTTTAGTGAACCACTAATCGGTCTGAGGATCGACGACCCAAATGATTTCTTCATGAATGAGCCTCAAAACTCCATAAATGTATGCCAGATTTCCGACATTACCCTAACTCCGATAGATTTCGAAAAAGCCATTGACAACATGCCTATGCACTCAGCCCCGGGCCCAGACTCGTGGAACTCTGTTTTCATTAAGAACTGCAAGAAACCCCTCTCGCGTGCCCTAAGTACACTATGGAGGAGGAGCTTGGACATGGGTGAGATTCCACAGTCACTTAAAACAACGGATATAGCCCCGCTCCATAAAGGTGGCAGCAAAGCATTAGCTAAGAACTATAGAGCAATAGCTCTGACGTCCCACATCATAAAAATCTTTGAAAGAGTGCTAAGAGCAGGATTGCAAATCACCTGGATTCCCAAAATCTGCACAATCCAGGGCAACATAGGTTCAGGGCAGGTCGCTCCTGCCTCTCACAACTACTGGATCACTATGACATGGCCTTGGATGCACTGGAAGAAAATCAGAATGCAGATGTAATATACACAGACTTTGCAAAAGCATTTGACAAATGCGACCATGGCGTAATAGCCCATAAAATACGTGCTAAAGGAATAACTGGGAAAGTGGGGAGATGGATCTTCAACTTCCTAACAAATCGAACACAAAGAGTAGTGGTCAACAGAGTTAAATCGGAGGCTGCCATAGTGAAGAGCTCTGTTCCACAAGGCACAGTACTCGCCCCCATCTTATTCCTTATCCTCATATCAGACATAAACAGAGATATACACCACAGCACCGTATCATCCTTTGCGGATGATACTAGGATCTGCATGAGGCTGTCATCTGCTGAGGACGCGGTTAACCTCCAAGAAGATATAAACAAAGTTTTCCAGTGGGCAACGGTAAACAATATGATGTTCAATGAGGACAAATTCCAACTACTCCGTTATGGAAAACTGGAGGAGATAATAACTAGAACAGAGTATACTACTGACTCCGGCCATACAATAGAGCGGAAAAATAATGTAAGGGACCTGGGAGTAGTAATGTCTGAGGATCTCACTTTCAAGGATCACAACAGTGCCACGATCGCACGTGCAAAGAAAATGATAGGATGGATAATGAGAACTTTCAAAACGATAGATGCCTAGCCCATGATGATTCTTTTCAAATCACTTGTTCTCTCTAGGCTGGAATACTGCTGTACATTAACATCTCCATACAAAGCAGGTGAAATCGCAGATCTAGAGAGTGTACAGAGATCCTTTACTGCACGTATAAGTTCTGTCAAGCACCTTAACTACTGGGAACGCTTGGAAGCACTTGACTTGTACTCGTTGGAACGCAGGAGGGAGAGATATATCATAATCTACACTTGGAAAATCTTGGAAGGAATGGTCCCAAATCTGCACACAGAAATCACTCCCTACGAAAGTAAAAGACTGGGCAGGCGATGCAAAATGCCGCCAATAAAAAGTAGGGGCGCCATTGGTACACTAAGAGAAAACACCATAAGTGTCCGGGGCCCAAAACTATTCAACAGCCTCCCATCAAGCATTAGGGGAATTGCCAATAAACCCCTGGCTGCCTTCAAGAGAGAGCTGGACAGATACCTAAAGTCAGTGCCGGATCAGCCGGGCTGTGGCTCGTACGTCGGACTGCGTGCGGCCAGCAGTAACAGCCTAGTTGATCAGGCCCTGATCCATCGGGAGGCCTGGTCGTGGACCGGGCCGCGGGGGCGTTGATCCCCGGAATAACCTCCAGGTAACCTCCAGGTATCCAGGTAACACAGTGTGGGAGGGACCTAGGTAAGGCAGTGTGGGAGGGACCTAAGTAACAGTGTGGAGGGACCTAGGTAACACAGTGTGGGAGGGACCTAGGTAACACAGTGTGGGAGGGACCTAGGTAACACAGTGTGGGAGGGACCTAGGTAACACAGTGTGGGAGGGACCTAGGTAACGAAGTGTGGGAGGGACCTAAGTAACAGTGTGGAGGGACCTAGGTAACACAGTGCGGGAGGGACCTAGGTAACACAGTGTGGAAGGGACCTAGGTAACACAGTGTGGGAGGGACCTAGGTAACACAGTGTGGGATTGACCTAGGTAACGCAGTGTGGGAGGGACCTAAGTAACAGTGTGGAGGGACCTAGGTAACACAGTGTGGGAGGGACCTAGGTAACACAGTGTGGGAGGGACCTAGGTAACACAGTGTGGGAGGGACCTAGGTAACACAGTGTGGGAGGGACCTAGGTAACACAGTGTGGGAGGGACCTAGGTAACACAGTGTGGGAGGGACCTAAGTAACAGTGTGGAGGGACCTAGGTAACACAGTGCGGGAGGGACCTAGGTAACACAGTGTGGAAGGGACCTAGGTAACACAGTGTGGGAGGGACCTAGGTAACACAGTGTGGAGGGACCTAGGTAACACAGTGTGAAGGGACCTAGCTAAGTGAACATAGGTGTGAACAGCAGGTTCCAAGCAGTTATGCTAACATAACAAAAGAAGGGAGATCTTCAGCAGGTCTACTCGTCCATTTGAAACAGGTCTAACTCACACCCACTCATATATCTGTCCGACCTTTTAATAAAACTACCCAAAGTTCTCGCTTGAAAGACGCTGACTAAGAGCTTGTTCCACTCATCTACAACTCTGTTGCCAAGCCTGCGGTTATATGATTTCTAAATCTAAATTTGTCTTGCCTAGGTATTTTCAGCACGACATTTATATCCTTTTTATTGTGAGTATTCTCTTGCGCGACCGTCCGCAGGATGGACGGGGTGCCTAATGACCTAATCGCTACCGGTTACAGGGTGGGTATAGGGGTAAATAATAACATAGTCGTTACCATCCACAGGATGAGTATGGGTATTCCATCCTCTCGTTACACTACTCCCGGCCCAGCCCACCTCTCCTATATATTCCGGCTCCCTTCGCGCATCTGTGTGACTAGTTAATGGTCCAAATCGGACCGAAACGTCATAATAAATTTCAGTCTCGTACGTGCGGGTTATTTGTGTATTGTTCCAGTCATGATTTTGTGCCCTTTTATTCTTTTGTGAGCTATGAACTAGCCGCTGCCATCCACAGGATGGATATGTTGTGCGCACTCTGCAATAAACTAGCCGCTGCCATCCACAGGATGGATATGTTGTGCGCACTCTGCAATAAACTAGCCGCTGCCATCCACAGGATGGATATGTTGCGTGCACTCTGCAATAAACTAGCCGCTGCCATCCACAGGATGGATATGTTGCGTGCACTCTGCAATAAACTAGCCGCTGCCATCCACAGGATGGATATGTTGTGTGCACTCTGCAATAAACTAGCCGCTGCCATCCACAGGATGGATATGTTGCGTGCACTCTGCAATAAACTAGCCGCTGCCATCCACAGGATGGATATGTTGTGTGCACTCTGCAATAAACTAGCCGCTGCCATCCACAGGATGGATATGTTGTGTGCACTCTGCAATAAACTAGCCGCTGCCATCCACAGGATGGATATGTTGTGTGCACTCTGCAATAAACTAGCCGCTGCCATCCACAGGATGGATATGTTGTGTGCACTCTGCAATAAACTAGCCTCTGCCATCCACAGGATGGATATGTTGTGTGCACACTGCAATAAACTAGCTGCTGCCATCCACAGGATGGATATGTTGCGTGCACTCTGCAATAAACTAGCCTCTGCCATCCACAGGATGGATATGTTGTGCGCACTCTGCAATAAACTAGCCTCTGCCATCCACAGGATGGATATGTTGTGTGCACTCTGCAATAAACTAGCTGCTGCCATCCACAGGATGGATATGTTGTGTGCACTCTGCAATAAACTAGCCGCTGCCATCCACAGGATGGATATGTTGTGTGCACTCTGCAATAAACTAGCCGCTTCGGAAGCAAAATCTAAATCTGTAAAGAAACTAATTATATTTTCAATCGTATTATTATAAAATGTTATATTCATTATTCACCACAGGATATATACATCGAGAAATGAATATATCTCGATATATAAACAGTGAGAGTTTATTGTAACTTCTGTTTTAGGGATTAAAGTATTCTAGACTTGTGGTAAACAGGTGACATAAAGCCTTAATCGCCCTTTGAGTAGTCGATAACCTTTATAATAATTAACCAATCCCTTCTGAAAACTTAGAGATAGCTGTATTAACGGCTGGATAGCTGTATTAACGGCTGGATAGCTGTATTAACGGCTGGATAGCTGTATTAACGGCTGGATAGCTGTATTAACGGCTGGACAAAGAGGAGTGTGTGTTACAGCGGCTGGGACACAACAGACTATCCAAGTTGCATATAATTAATATCAGTAATAAAATTCATACTTATTTAGAAAATGCAAAAATTTTATAATGCAACATATATGATTCATATATACTAAATAGTTCCCAATAAAAAAATATTTTAAAATAGATCACTTAGGGAGGGAACCAGTTGTCCACATGACTTCCCACTCACTTTACCGTGAATATATTGTTTATGAAAAAATGGAGTATAAAAATCATGTAAAGTTACCTCTTATATGTTAAAGTATACTGGCATATATCACACTTCTGTTGTTATATGTCAAGTTTTGAACTTGTTGAAACATTAAGTAGTAATATTGAACTTACATGAACACGAGGGCTCTCTCGCGTCTTGAGGTCCAACCACTTGAACTTACGCCCAATGGATTACCCCCCCCCCCCACTGAAATGACCTTGTTGAGCACACAGCAGTGAAACAGCGACAGTGAATGAACTTTTCCTGAGCCAGTCCCTCTGAGCCTACCCCTACTGAACCCATTCTGTTAAATTTACACTTTAAAATAAACCTTGTCAACCTACTCTAACCTACCCCGCTGAACCTGTGTATTTTCAAATGTCCTGCTGAAGGTATCGTGTTGAACCTCTAGCGTTGAGCCTACCCCGTTGAACCCACCTTGTTGAATCTATCATGATATTCCACCCAGTGAATCTAGCCGTTGATGAACCCTTTTCTTTAAAACTCACTGCAATTGAACTCATCACCGTTGAACTTCAGCTGTTAAACTCGCTGCTGTAAAGCCCACAGCCCTTGAACCCACCACACTGAGCCCACCACCTCTGAAAAAAACCGCCGCTAAACGATCTTTGAAACCACCAGCGTTTAACTCATCACCGTTGAACCCACTCCCATTGAATTCACCGTTGTTGAACCTACCGGTGTTGAACACATCCCCGATGAACCCATCACCGTTGAACCCACCGCCGTTGAACCCACAACCGTTGAACCTACCACCGTAGAGCCCACCGCCGTTGATTCGTGTCGAGGGCCGCGGCAGATCAAAGTGACCAGCCGTGTGGAAACAGCTCCTTCAAGTGCGGAGCTCAGAGTCAGCAGAAACTATAAGTGGCCGGGGAAGGGGAAGAAGGGGGGGCAGGGAAAGGGGTAAGGGGAGGAAAAGGGAAGGCGAAGAAGGGGGAAAGGAGGGAAAAGGAAGAGAAGAAGGAGAGTGATGGGGAGAAAATGGGGTTGTGGGAAGAGAATAAGAGGATGGGATGGGGAAAGATATAATAGGAGGTTTGATGCGTTTGTTGATGGGGAAAGAGGGAGGGAGGGATACGTACTTCAGGATAGTGACGGAAGGTAAGGTCCTTTCAGGATAGGAAGGAAGGGCAGGTCGTTGAGGATATGAAGGAAGGGGAGGTCCTTTAATTATAGGAAGGAAAGGGAGGTCGTTGAAGATAAGAAGGGGAAGCTCTTGAGCGGGGTAAGGGAGGGAAGGAAGGAGAGGAATTTGATAATAAGGAGAAAGATAGGGTGTGCTGGACAATAGGGAGAAAGAAGGGGATGCCTGAGACTGGACAAACGAGTCATGAGAGCCGAAAGGCTAAACCCAACCTAACAGGGTGGGGAAGCACGCCTCAGTCTTCCTCAGATAGTAGGCTATGATCATTTTCAGAGGATCTCACCTTCGAGGATCACAAAATTGTCACTAACACATCTGCGAGGAAAATGATAGAATGGATAATGAGAACTTTCAAAACAAGGTATGTAATGCCAATGGTGATCCTTTTTAAGTCACTTGTTCTCTCTCTAGGCAACAGTTCTGTTGTGCACTGACAGTTCCACCATTCAAGGCAGGTGAAATCGCAGAACTATAGAATTAACAGAGAACCTTTACTGTACATATAAGTTCAGTTAGGCACCTTAATTACTAGGAACGTTTGGATGCACTTGACCTGTACTCCCTGGGGCGCAGACAAGAAAGATACATCATAATCTACACATGGAAAATTCTAGAGGGACTGGTCCCAAATCTGCACAGGGAAATCACTCCATACGAAAGTAAAAGACTAAGCAGACGGTGCAACACACCCCCCATTGAAAAGCAGGGGCGCCATGAGTACTCTAAGAAAAAAATACAGTAAGTGTCCGAGACCCAAGACTGTTCTAGAGCCTCCCATTATGCTTAAGGGGAATTACCAATAGACCCCTGGCTGCCTTCAAGATGGAGCTGGACAGATACCTAAAGTCAGTACCCAATCAGCCGGGCTGTGGTTCGTACGCTGCACTACGTGCTGCCAGCAGTAAGAGTCTGGTTGATCAGGTCCTGATCCACCGGGAGGCCTGGTCAAGGACTAGACCGCGGGGGCGTTGACCCCCGGAACACCCTCCAGGTAGACTCCAGGTAGGTAGGGATGGAAGGGGAAAATAGATGATGGTGGCGATGATGTGGGAATATGCTTGATGACTGGGGTAGAAGATGGGAGGAAAGAGAGATTACTGGATGATGGGAAAGAAGGAAGACAATGACATTCATCTCTATCTTATCGTCTGCATTACATCCATGTATAATCAAACATCCCACTTTTATGAAGCTTTTCTTATTTTTAGGTTTAGTAATTTATACAGGAGAAGGGGTTACTAGCCCAATGTTCCCACCATTTTTGTCGCCACTTACGACACCCATGGCTTCGGAGGAAGGATTCTTTTCCACTTTTCCATGGAGATGAAAGGGAATAAATAAGAACGAGAATCATTAAGAAAAATAGAAGAAAATTCAGATGAGCGTACATACATACTTGTACATGTATATATAGAGTGACCCAAGTGTAAGTAGAAGTACCAAGACGTCCCTGTTATCTTGCGTGTTGCAATTCATCCACCGTGTAAAACCAGGGGCATATCTACGGAAAATAGCTTCTATTGTAGAACTGAAATTGCGCCCCTGTCTAAACATCTGACACCCATCTTATAGATAACTTAACCATAAAATCAGCTCAAAAATACAAGTCAGACTCGTTAATCTTTTAATTAACAAATTATGGCACTACATGAAAATTACAACTGCACCTTCCTTGCTTTCACTGAGGCAAATTGGTTTATGTGCTCAAATTCAGTTTTTTTCAGTGTTTTCTCTTTCTACACTCAGCAGAGCAAGATCACAGAGTCTGCCTTGACCCATGGAGGCTCTCAAATACGAAAGTATTAGCTGGTGATGATTAGCATTATCTGAATAGCAATGTAGAGATTGGGGAAGACGCCCTCATCTCCATACTGAACAATAAACTCGAGTTCTTCAGGTCTTGATATTTTCATGTTGGCCTGACATGATAGCAACATTCTGCAATGCAAAATTTCTTCATATAGCAGTTGTCCATCAACATCAGAATGTATAATTCGCCCAAATTTTCGCACTTCTTCTTTAGATCAATACTATCAGTGTCATAACAGTTCCTCGATATCGAGAAGGAACCCACACTTGGCGTCATGTTGTTCAAACGAGCTAACCTTTCATCCATTTCTCTGTGAAGTCGGTCGAGTGTTCCCTTCATGACTTTCAGTTCCCTCCTTGGCTGTTAACCCAGCGTCTCTCGAGTTCTCACATCAGCTATTAGTTTCATTCGTCTCTGATGTCCTTCAGCCTCAATATTCCATTGACAGAGACAGAGTCCTCCTTCGAGTGACTCACTGACCAACACTTCTCTTTTATCATCAAAATGATCTCGGAGGGCTTTCAAATCCAGGGCATTCTAGGATCCAGTAGCCTCTTCTTAATACGGTCAATGCGAATGAGTACTTTGTACCAAAATCCTAGCAAAGTCAGAAAATCGTAAATCAGCAAGAGGTTACCGAGCTGCCTTGCGTCACTTCTTGTCTTGTTTCACTGGTCTCGTTTTCATTATATTATATCCTAGTGAACTTGAAGTTTCTCCTAATGGTAATTGTTGACGGGCTTCACTGCTTCTGTTCTTGCACTCCACCTGGTTTCGGACTTCGACTTAACCACAGGCACAGCGCTCTTTAGTTTTTCCAGCGTTGTTTTGATCGAGAGAATATGTAGAGAGTTTCGATGGTTCAAAAAATCTTGACCATCATTGTATCCTGTTTGGCTGCATGTACACCCACCAAGTTGAGTGAGTGATTGTCGCAGTTCACACACACTGCCAAGTTGCTTTTCTCACGTATTCTTTCATGAACACCACTTCTGTTTTCAACCATCACAGCAGCGTTATCATACACCTGTGACCAACAATCTTGTAGCTCCATTTCGTCCTTCTCTAGCTGTTTCAAGATGTCTTCAACAAAGCTCTTAGTATCCTTCTGGCTTATCTGGATAAAACCAAGGAAGGACTCTCTAACTCGGACTGTTTTCCTCTCAAAGTCAACTTCCATGTACCTCGCTACTTCTAACATCTGCTCACGGTGTGCCTGACAAGGAGTCGAGGCGAGGGTGAGACCATAGTATTTGGCTTTACGAATGCTTCTCAGTAAACTCTGGTGAACAGTGGATGCCATTATGCGCATGAAATCGTTCTGGACACTCATTGAAAGACATGACGTGAATCCAGGATTAATTTCCACACGAGCGAGTTCTTTCATGAAAGGGCCAGTAGTTTCGTCCATCTGCAGTGACTTCCTGCGTCCTCGCAAAGCAATTTTCTGAGTTGCAAATAAGTTTATGCAGGGTAGGATTCTCGTCAAGATATCACGCCACTTTCGCTTTTCCTTCTCAATCTGTGACTGAAGTTCCAGGTCAATAAATCTCTTTCCATTTTTTTCCACTGTGTGAAGCCGTCTCGATGATTCTTATCATTTTCATGAACACTAATCTTTTCATGTGCTTTCCACTGGTCAAATCCACTTTCTTCCTCCAATGAGGATTGATGGTCTGACTTGAAATAGAGAAGACAACAGAAGGGGAATAGACCAGTCATGAGCGAGTCACTTCCTCACCACGACCATTTCCCAATTTCTTCTTGAACCAAGTTTTATTCATTGAGCAGTTATTTGTTGGTAGGAAAGGCCCTTCACTGTTCTGGAAATACTCCAAACCCAGCTTTATTCTGTTCTCAACGCATGAAGCAGAACTGTCGAACATCAGAAGTCTTGCTGTTCAATTACTCCTGGCATGACAGTTTGAGGCTATTCCACATCATCCAGTTCACTAGGTTCAGTGTCGTCAGGTTCAATCTCGTCAGGTAAAATCTTGTCAATAAACTCAACAACACCACCATCGTCTTCCCGTCTTGTCATGTCCACGTTCACTCTGGCAGCCTCACTTTTGATCTCGTCATACTCGGATTTATCTGACTTCCTCCTCGGCTTGTGACACATTTGTACTTGATACACCTTCGGATTCAAATAAACTTGTAGCAGATGCAGGCGACTCCATGGAACGTGCCAAACAACTTGTTCCAGGCTTTTCAAAGAAGGGCATGAAGAAGTTGCTAGACTTCTTGGCTTCCTCTGCCTCCAACTTTCGTCTCTGCCGCCCTTCAGCTCCACTTTCCTTCTTCTTCGAGAAGAAACGTTTCATGGTCTTCTTACACAATGCTCTGAAATAAGTAAATGGACCTTTTAATAAAAACTAAATTTCACAGATTTTCCACAAAATTCTAAACTACCTTTATAGTTTGTGCTGGAGAATTGTCTTACTGCCTTGACACTGAGAAAAGGTGCTGTGAGGTATGTGGTCATGTAGCTCCACCACTGTATTTTTACCTACTAATTTATATAAGTGGTTTAACAATGTAACCATCTGTTGCAACCCCTGAATGGGTCACAATGTATATAATGTATATTACCTGTTCATATAATTTTATATTGCTTATATTTGCGATAATAGCTAAATCGTAAATATATTGCTTTATATTATTATTTGACTTAGTCATATTATTAGGTAGGATGTAACATTTATATATTATTCAGTGCTCATAGTTCGAGTGTTAAGTAGCTGACAGCACTGTCTATCGCTCCGCCTTGTTTCCCTGCCGGCTTCTCTGTAGTTGCTGGGCAGCAGCAGTCCACGGAGAGTCAGGTGATCGGGGGGAGGGGGGTGATCACACCTCACCAGAAGTGAGAGACGGCCTGGCCTGCACTAGCTATTGTCTGTTTGACGTGCCTTCCAACAAGACGGCCTCTCCAACTCTTCCTTGATGGCCCTTGTTGGAAGATCATCTCTGTCACTTTCTTGTTGTTGGTTCTGTGTAACTCTGCTCACAGTACATAGCCTAGACTTTGTGATTTTCGACACTGTACTGAGGTTGTGTGTCACATAGACACTCTGAGAAACTCAGGTCCTGAGCTGTAGCTTCTGACCTAATTTGTACTGGTATCTGTGCACTGTCACAGTCGGGGATTTTCTAATGCTGAACTTAGATTCAGTAGTATGGGAGTTTTGTGACTTTTGTGGAGGATCTGCAGATGGTCCCTACTTAGTGTTGTTATATTATCTCCATGTTACTGATTCTGTGTCGCTGTCGCTTGTTATATTGCTGTTCGGCTTAACAGTCGCTTTATTGTTCAAGCAAGCTGTTCTGATTGCCAGGTTGGTCAAGAAGTTAGTTTATGTGAGGACTTTTAGTCAGTCACTGGTTAAGTCTAGTCGAGTCTTGAGACATAGCGAACTATTTAGAGCACTTACACATATACACACAAACTTACTTGTATATATTTGTATTATGTTATCAAATGCTAACAATGTACCAGACGGTACTTAAAAGCCATAAAGATGTGATATGTGCCTTCAGCACAATACTACTGTACACGAGAGAAGTGTAGGAACTTGTATCCTATATTATATTCAATTGATTACTATAATTTACCTTGATAATATACGCCTAGACAACTTTATTGTTATTAATAAACTTATTAAATTTTAATTTCTTTAGTTAGTAGCCTACCAGTTGTAATCCTGAAGCACTATTGAATCTTACTGAATTCTAATGATAATTGGACCAGGATACTGACTACTTGTTACAAAAACCCATTAAGAGGCTGGATGCTAGAAGGGCAGTCCTTTCTAGTATTCACTGGAGATCTCTATCATTATTAGATATCGCGTTTTTGTAACACCATCCTAGTGCTTCTCACCCATGATAATCAAAGACAGATCATACATCTGAAGAATATTCGTTTTTTTTTTCACTATCCGAGGTTGGCTTCTTTCATTTTAATAGAAACTGCTCAGTGGCACCCGGGACATGTCCCGTACCTGCCATACCTTAGACCAATGAACCCTTCCCCCGGATTAGCCCAATGACCCACCCAGTCTGATCATCTCCACTCAAGGAAGGAGCATTGCACCAGACCCAGCAGCACAAGCTAGTCAGGTCCAACTCACACCCACCCACACCCACTCATGTATTTATCTAACCTATTTTTAAAACTACACAACGTTTTAACCTCAATAACTGTACTCGGGAGTTTGTTCCACTCATCCACAACTCTGTTACTAAACCAGTGCTTTCCTATATCCTTTCTGAATCTGAATTTTTCCAAATTGAAACCATTGCTGCGAGTCCTGTCTTGGCTGGAAATTTTCAGCACACTATTTACATCCCCTTTATTTATTCCTGTTTTCCATTTATACACCTCGATCATATCCCCTCTAATTCTACGCCTTTCGAGAGAGTGCAGATTCAGGGCCCTCAGTCTATCCTCATAGGGAAGATTTCTGATACATGGGATAATCTTTGTCATCCTCCTCTGTACGTTTTCCAGAGCATTTATATCCATTCTGTAATACGGTGACCAGAACTGAGCAGCATAGTCTAAATGAGGCCTAACCAAGGATATATAGAGTTGAAGAACAACCTGAGGACTTCTATTATTTGTACTTCTAGATATGAAGCCAAGAATTCTGTTAGCTTTATTGCGAACACTAATGCACTGTTGTCTTGGTTTTAAATTACTGTTAACCAGAACTCCTAAATCCTTTTCGCAATCAGCAGTATTAAGATCTACATTATTTAGTTTATATGTGGCATGGTTATTTACCTGTCCAACATTTAGAACTTTGCATTTGTCAATATTAAACTGCATCTGCCACTTCTCCGACCATTGCGTCAGTCTATTCAAATCACCCTGGAGTGCTCTAGTGTCCTCATTAGAATGAATTGGACGGCCTATTTTGGTGTCATCAGCAAATTTGCTTATGTCGCTATTTATTCCCTCATCTATGTCATTTATGTAAATTGTGAACAACAACGGGCCCAACACTGACCCCTAAGGAACACCGCTTGAGACGTGCCCCCATTCTGATTTCTCCCCATTTATGCAAACTCTCTGCTGTCTATTTGTCAGCCATGCCTCTACACAGGAAAAAATTTTTCCTCCTATTCCGTGTGCCTTAAGTTTCCGCAATAGCCTCTGGTGTGGAACTCTATCGAAAGCCTTACTGAAGTCCACATACACAATATCATATCCATTACCATGATCTACCTCCTCAAACACCTTAGTGAAAAAGTTAGTAAATTCGTAAGACAGCAACGCCCCTTTGTAAAACCGTGTTGAGATTCGTTAATCAATCTGTGCCTGTCAAGATGGCTACGAATTGCTTCGGCAATTATTGATTCCATAAATTTTCCCACTATGGAGGTAAGGCTTATTGATCTATAGTTCGAAGCCAAGGACCTATCACCTGCCTTGTAAATAGGAATTACATTTGCCATTTTCCACTTATCTGGCACTATGCCAGTTTGTAGTGATATGTTAAAAAGATTAGCCAAAGGTATGCTAAGTTCCTCTTTACATTCCTTTAACACCCTTGCAAACTGTTCATCAGGGCCTCAGGATTTGTTAGGTTTTAGTTTCTCTATTTGTCTGAGGACCATGTCACTAGTTACGGCAATCGTACATAGTTTATCATCATCCTGTTCTACATAATCTATTATTTCAGGAATATCGCTAGTATTTTCCTGGGTGAAAACTGAGAGGAAGTAGGTATTTAGAATTTCACACATATCCTTATCACTGTCAGTGATCTGACCAGAGTTACTCTTAAGTGGGCCAATCTTTTCCTTCATCTTACTTCTGTATACCTGAAAGAATCCTTTAGGGTTAATCTTTGAATCCCTTGCGACCTTAGCCTCATAATCCCTTTTTGCTTTTCTTATTCCTTTCTTTATTTCTCTCTTTAATTTAATATATTGATTTCTTAACTGCCCATCCCCTCTTTTGATATGCCTATATATGCCTCTCTTTTGACCAATGAGATGTTTTAATCTATTGTTCATCCATTTGGGATCATATTTGTTAGATCTAATTTCCCTCCTCGGAAGAAAAGTTGTCTGGGCAGCTAGAACTATGCTCTGAAAAACGTCATATTGGCAACCAAGATCACCTACCTGACCCATAGTCAGGACATCCCAATTTAGCCCACCCAGGTAATTTTTCAGTACCATGAAGTCAGCCAAGCGAAAATCTGGGACAGGGATTTGACTGCAGTTATCTGGATAATTCCATGATATATTAAAACTAAGTGATTTGTGATCACTTTCCCCAAGCTCATCATTAACCTCAAGATTATTAATTAGTGAATCTTTGTTGGTAAGAACCAAGTCAAGCAGATTGTTTCCTCTAGTTGGTTCTGCCACAACCTGCTCTAAAAAGCAATCCTGAACCGTATCAAGAAAGTCACTAGACTCAAGATTTCCTGTCATATTGTTCCAATCAATTTGTCTAAAGTTAAAATCTCCCATTATAACAACATTTTCATACCTAGATGCCTATGAATTTCGTCCCATAACAGCTTACTACCCTCCCTATCAAGGTTTGGGGGCCTATAAATCACACTCAAAATTAATTTGTCATGTCCCTCGAGAAACTGTAGCCAAACAGATTCTGTGTTCGATGTCTCTAATCTTATATCATGTCTAAGACAACAATCTAAATTTTCTCTGACATACATCGCTAGCCCACCACCTTTCCTGTTGACCCTGCCAGTGTGGAATAGTTTATAACCCTGTATGTTGCATTCAGAAGGCATTTCTTTATCTTCCAGGTTGAACCAGGTCTCTGTTATACCAATAATATCTATATTACCTACACTTGCAAGTAATCTTAGCTAATCTATCTTATTTCTTAGACTCCTACTATTTGTATAGTAAACTTTAAGGGAGCGAGTCACTCGTTGCCCTCTACTATCCCTCTTTGTTTGTTGATCAATTGATTTGCCATTACTAGCAACTTTATTTTGAATATTGTCTTTTAAACATATCCCTGAGGTATCCCGGTAATAACTACTGTTTTTAACCCTAATGCTGCAGCCTGATTGTTTCCCACAAAAACCCATACCTCTATAATCTATCAGTTTAAATTCCTAGACAAGTCATCAATTATCCCCTCAATTGAACTGGCTAATGCAACCACTCCATCCCCATAGAGATGAACCCCATCCCTTGCATACATATCACGTTTGTCAAAGAATAGGTCCCAGTTATCAATGAATGGGATTGCAAGTTCCTTGCAGTACCTGTCTAGCCAGCAATTTATACCGACTGCCATAGACATCCATTCATTGCCCACTCCCTTTCTAGGCAAGATGCTACATATGACTGGGATCCCTCCCTTTGACCTAACTGCTTCTATGGCTGACCTGTACTTATCCAGCAGCTCCTCTCTCCTGCCCTTCCCAATGTCATTACCCCCAGCACTAAGACAGATAATGGGCTTGTTCCCATTACCTGCCATAATATTATTCAACCTGCTGACTATGTCACCAACACCAGCTCCAGGAAGACACATTCTCTGTCTGACCTTTCTGTCTCTGTTACAAAATGCACGGTCCATATATCTTACGGCTTTGTTAGCGGTAGATTCTTCTTTAAAAACTTGCATTTGTGGACACGCGGTGCCTATGCTAACATTACTATGGTGTAGAAATATACCTAGTTGGACGAATCTTATTAAGTTAGCTGGCCCAGTGGCTAACGCGACGGTCTGGAGTTTTGAGACTCTCCTACCGTGGGTTCAAACCCCATCCGTGGTATGGTTTGTTTACAATCGTGTTATTACGATTTCGTGATTCATGACTTTGCATGTGGCAGGGTTGAATTCGAGAAGTCAGTTTCTGGACCACGTGTCCAGTTTGTCCAGATCTCTTCGTAGTCCTGCCTGATCCTCATCCTATTTAATTCTTCTCATCAACTTCACATCATCTGTAAACAGGGACACTTCAGAGTCTATCCCTTCCATCATGTCATTCACATATATCAAAAATAGCATTGGTCCTAGAACTGACCCCTGTGGGACCCCGCTCGTCACAGGCGCCCACTGTGACACCTCTTCACGTGTGTGTGTGTGTGTGTGTGTGTGTGTGTGTGTGTGTGTGTGTGTGTGTGTGTGTGTGTGTGTGTGTGTGTGTGTGTGTGTGTGTGTTGATACGCATATGTCATGCCGATTAAGCCGAATCGCCAAGTTTGGTCTAAAAAGCCATGTGTGTATATATAATATATATATATATATATATATATATATATATATATATATATATATATATATATATATATATATATATATATATATAACAACCCTGCACTAGCCAAGGATTCGAACCCATGTTGTACTGGCCTGCCTCATGGCAAGCGAGAACCACATGACGCTTTAAACCACAGGACCACCCAACCCTACAAGAATGGCGCAGCCAGCACACAGCTAGCTGTTGGTCCGCCATCCGAGGGCATATGGAGGTGTGGGAGCGTCTAAGTTAATTTCATTCTCATCCCTGTTTGGTGTACTAGCCTTACGAGCAGCATTTATATATTAATGTAACCACAAACGAGTGGTATTGATCAATAACAACACTGCACTAGCCAAGGATTCGAACCCATGTTGTACTGACCTGCCTCATGGTAAGCGAGCCCAACAGCTAGCTGTGTGCTGCCTGCGCCATTCTTGTGGGGTTGAGTGGTCCTGTGGTTTAAAGCGTCATATGGTTCTTGCTTACCATGAGGCAGGCCAGTACAACATGGGTTATAATCCTTGGCTAGTGCAGTGTTTTTATTGATCAATACCACTCGTTCGTGGTTATAATTATATATATATATATATATATATATATATATATATATATATATATATATATATATATATATATATATATATATATACTTGAAATATATGGGGTGGTAGGAGAAAATTCTCAAACAGCTTCAGGGAGAACCTTAAGTTTTCCCTGAAGCAAGTTTATTCTTTTCTCTGAGGATGAGGGTCCCTACGACAGTTCTAGAGGTGGTACCTCCCTATATATATATATATATATATATATATATATATATATATATATATATATATATATATATATATGCATATGGTCAGTGGTCATGCGAGGGCGTCCTGTCCTAAGCTGTCTGGGAATTATCGTGGGGTGTTACCTACTACTACCATGGCTTGCTTTAGTGCTTTAGAATCTCAGGTTAAAGTGTTGAAGGAGGTTCTACTTCTTAAGAAGAAAAATAGGAGGCTGAAGCTTTGCTTAGATGGGTTTGGAAGAGAGTTTGATATGGTTGGAGCTGGTAAGGAGGAAAAGGTTGACAGCAATGAGTTTGTGAGTGGCAGTAGCTTTAAGTGGCAAGTGGTTTACAATTCAGGAAGAAGATATGGAAGGTTATTAAAGATGATATGAAGGTAGGAAATCGATTCTCTGTTTTCCAGGAGGAGTGTACTTCAGTGGTTAGTGAGGTTAAAGGTACCACTGACTCCTCTGCTAATCAAGGTAAGAATATTCTGTTAGTTGGAGGCTCTCAGGTAAGACATTTGGACCATGCTTTTTGTAACAGAGATAGGAAGGTCAGACAGAGAGTGTACCTCTCAATGGCTAGTGTTGGTGATATAGTCAGCACGTTGGATAATATTGTGTCAGATAATGGGAACAAGCCCATTATCTGTCTTCATGCTGGTGGAAATGATAGCAGGAAGGGCAGGAGACAGGAGCTGCTGGATAAGCACAGGTCAGCCACAGATGTAGTCAGGTCTAAGGGAGGGATCCCAGTCATATGTAGCATCTTACCTAGAAGGGGAGTGGGCAATGAATGGATGTCTATGGCACTTGGTACAAATTGCTGGCTAGACAGGCGAGGCAAGGAACTTGCAATCCCATTCATTGATAACTGGAACAAATTATATGGCAAACATGATATGTATGCAAGGGATGGGGTTCATCTCTCTGGGGCTGGAGTGGTTACATTAGCCAATTTGATTGAGGGGTCATTTACGACTTGTCTATGACTTTAAACTGATAGATTAGAGATGTACGGGTATTTGTGGGAAACAATCAGGCTATGGTACTAGGGTTGAAAACAGCAGATATTACCAGGATACCCCAGGGATATGTTTAAAAGACAATATTCAAAATAAAGTTGCTAGTACAGGCAAAGCAATTGTTCAACAAACAAAGAGAGATACTAGAGGGCAAGGAGTGACTAGCTCCCTTAAGGATTACTATACAAATAGTAGGAAT
This sequence comes from Cherax quadricarinatus, assembly GCF_038502225.1. NCBI lineage: Eukaryota > Metazoa > Arthropoda > Malacostraca > Decapoda > Parastacidae > Cherax > Cherax quadricarinatus. The sequence goes on from NC_091308.1 coordinate 35,806,462, forward strand.
CTAAGAAATAAAATAGATGAGCTAAGATTACTTGCAAGTGCAGGTAAAATAGATATTTTTGCTATAATGTAGACCTGGTTCAACTTGAAAGATAGAGAAATGCCTTCTGAATGCAAAATACAGGGTTATAAAGTATTCCACACTGACAGGGTGAAAAGGCCGGGAAGTGGAGTGGCGATGTATGTCAGAGATAATTTAAATTGTTGTGTTAGACAAGATATAAGATTAGAAACATCGGACACAGAATCTGTTTGGCTACAGTTTCTCGAGGGTCGTGAAAAATTAATTGTGGGTGTGATTTATCGGCCCCCAAACCCTAATAGGGAGTGCAGTAAGCTGCTATGGGATGAAATTCATAGGCATCTAGATATGAAAATGTTGTGTTAATGGGGAATTTTAACTTTAGACAAATGCTTGGAACAATGTGACAGGAAATCTTGATATAGTTCAGTGACGGTTTGTGACAAAACCAACTAGAGGAAACAACTTACTTGACTTGGTTCTTGCCAATAAAGAGTCACTAATTAATGATCTTGAGGCTAATGATGAGTTTGGAGAGAACAATCACAAATCACTTAGTTTCAATATATCATGGAATCACCCAGATAACTGCAATCAAGTCTCTGCCCCAGACTTCCACTTGGCCAACTTCGTGGGACTGAGAAATTACCTGGGTGGGCTAAATTGGGATGATCTGATATTACTATCCAGGGCCCCATCGCCAACCCTTAGTTCCCTGGTTCGCTGGTTGGGGGAGATAGCCTGTAAATAAGGATGTGTACATGCGCCGAATAAAGGTTACGTACTCTTTGTATGCCACACCTGACTATGTGTCAGGTAGGTGGTGTTGGTTGCCAATATGACGTTTTTCTGAGCATATTTCTAGCTGCCCAGACAACTTTTGTTCCGAGTAGGGAAATTTGATCTAACTAAAATGATCCCAAATGGATAAACACTAGATTAAAACTTCTCATTGGTCAAAAGAGAGGCATATATAGGCGTATCAAGAAAGGGAATGGACAGTTAAGAAATCAAATAAAAGGAATACGAAGAGCAAAAAGGAATTATGAGGCTAAGGTCGCAAGGGATTCGAAGACTAACCCAAAAGGGTTCTTTCAGGTATACAGAAGTAAGATAGCGGACAAGTTAGGCTCACTTAAGAGTAACTCAGGTCAGATCACTGACAGTGACAAGGAAATGTGTGAACTTTCAACACTTACTAAGAGCACTTAGAGTTGTGGCAGGGCTTCACCCCAGGTATGGTGCTAATGTTAAAATTGTGAAAATGATGTATCTTGCTTATGTTAGATCATTGGTTGATTATGCTGCGCCACTACTTGCTCTTGTGTCTGACTGGAAGCTTGGAGGGCTGGAAAAACTGCAGAACGAAGCAATGAGGATCATCCTAGGATGCCCTCGTACTGCCAAAATTTTAAATATGCAAAAAGAACTTGATATTCCAAGCATCAGAGATCGTGTTACTGAAAGAAATATCCTAATTGGGGTTAATATGCTCAGGCAAGCTCATTCAAACCCCTGCACAGAAGCCCTCCAAACTTTCCTCAGCACTGGTGAACACTCCTCCAGATGGATCGAAAAGACTGGAACCGACCTCCGCATGAATCAGATACATGATCTATGTCAAGTAAGGCAACAGCGGCACTTCTCCGCTCCATGGAATATTACCCCATTCCAAACTACCATTCCTCCATTTCCCCCCATGTGTGTGTGTGTGTGTGTGTGTGTGTGTGTGTGTGTGTGTGTGTGTGTGTGTGTTTGTGTGTATGTGTGTGTGTATGTGTGTGTGTGTGTGTGTGTGTGTGTGTGTGTGTGTGTGTGTGTGTGTGTGTGTGTGTGTGTGTGTGTGAGTATGTGTGTGTGTGTGTGTATGAGTGTGTGTGTGTGTATGAGTGTGTGTGTGTGTGTATGAGTGTGTGTGCGTGTGTGTGTATGAGTTTGTGTGTGTGTGTGTGTGTGTGTGTGTGTGTGTGTGTGTGTGTGTGTGTGTGTGTGTGTGTGTGTGTTTATGTGTGTGTGTATGAATTTGTATGTGTGTGTGTGTGTGTGTGTGTGTGAGAGAGAGAGACTCAGCAATCAACATTTGCACCAATAACTCACTACAGTTGTGACCGGGTGTGGAAGTGTGAATTGCTCATTACTCTAAAATTTGTTCATGATTGCAGCCATGTATAAACGTAAGTAACCATTCTTACAGTATTCATTACCTTTGTAACTTGTGAGTTCATTACCTTTGTAACTTGTGAGTTCATTACCTTGTACCTAGTTCAGCCATCAAAACTTTGGAGCCCGGTCCCTGGACCCATTGTGTACCTCTGTAATCTGTAAATACCTTTGTAACTTGTCATGATTGTGACTAGACCTACCTGGAGTTCATTACCTTTGTAAATTGTGAGTTCATTACCTTTGTAAATTGTGAATTCATTGCCTCTGTAACTTGCTCAGCTATCAAAACTTTGAGGCCCAGTCCCTGGACCAATTATGTACCTCTGTAATCTTTTGACTACCGCCCACAGGATGGGTATGGGGTGCATAATAAACATATTAAACTAACTACTTCCTCTCAGTTTTACTCAGGAAGATACCAGTGAAATTCCAGAAATAATAAATTATATAGAACAGGACGATAATAAACTATGCACAGTTGGGGTAACTAGCGACATGGTCCTCAGACAAATAGAGAAATTAAAACCTAACAAATCCCCAGGTCTCGATGAACTGTTTGCAAAAGTTTTAAAGAAATGTAAAGAGGAACTTAGCATACGTTTGGCTAATCTTTTCAATATATCACTACAAACTGGCATAGTGCCAGACAAGTTGAAAATGGCAAATGTAATACCTATTTACAAGGCAGGTGACGGGTCCTTAGCTTCGAACTATAGACCAATAAGCCTTACCTCCAAAGTGGGAAAATTTATGGAATCAATAATTGCCGAGGCAATTCGTAGTCATCTTGAAAGGTATAAATTGATTAATGAATCTCAGCACGGTTTTACGAAACTACTAACTTTATTTCACTAACGTATTTGAGGAGGTAGATCATGATATTGAATATGATAATGTGTATATGGACTTCAGTAAGACTTTCGATAAAGTTCCACATCAGAGGCTATTGAAAAAACTTAAGGCACACGGAATAGGAAAAAATTTTTCCTGGGAAGAGGTATGGTTAGCAAATAGGTAGCAGAGAGTTTTCATAAATGGGGAAAGATCAGAATGGGGGCACGTCACAAGCTGTGTTCCACAGGGGTTAGTGTTGGGCCCCTTATTGTTCACAATTCACATAAACGACATTGATGAGGAAATAAATAGCGGCATAAGCAAATTTGCTGATGACACCAAAATAGGCCGTCCAATTCATTCTAATGAGGACTTTAGAACACTCCAGGATGATTTGAATAGACTAATGCAGTAGGTTTGGGTGGGTGTGAATTGGACCTGACTAGCTTGAGCTGCTAGGCCAGATGCCGTGCTCCTTCCTTAAGTGAATAACCTGACCTGACTAGGTTAGGGCGTTGGCTTAAGCCGGTAGGAGAATTGAACCTGCCTCGCATGCGCCAGTAGGTCTACTGCAGTGTTCCTTCTTTTGTTTTTAATGTAAAAATTAATGATTTTGTACCAAAAGTACCTTAGAAAATTTACCTAACATATTATAACAAGCGTAATCCAAGTAAACGTATTTTAGTTAAGTTTAAAATAACTTAATAATAAACAAACACAGTTAAATGTATTGTTTTCGTTAGGTTCAGAATGATTTTTGCGAAATTATTGCATACACAAATTTTCTCTTGCCTTATTCGGCAAAAAGAGCGTTGCTATTTAAACCAAAACCGCAAGTTTTACCTATTCGGAACGATATGTATACATATTATATATATATATATATATATCCTCCCACTGTCATGTGATGTCTCCTCTCTACTAACTCCCTCATACAACACCCGTCATTTTCAATCTCAATTTCTTATTTCTCATTTTCCCGCGAGCGACAGCGAAGGTAGGAGACAAATGTATGATTGGGTTTCATCCAGGGATTGAAATTGGTAGTGATTGGTGGCGTTAAGAGGGAAATGGATAGTGGGGCTAAGAGGGGAAATGGGTGGTGATGATGAGTGGTGACGATAAGAGAGAAATACGTCATTATCATAAGTGTGTTATGGATGGGGGTGATATGAGGGGAACTGATAATAGTAATGAGTAGTAGTGATAAGAATGTAGTGGGTGCTGGTGATAAAGGGGGATTGGGGGAGGTGGTGGCGGGTGGTGGCGATAATAGGGAAATGGTTACTGGTGACGTGGATGGTTGTGATTAGTGGTTATGTTGGTAGTGGTGGTGTATGAAGGTGACAGATTGTGTCAGTGCTGGTGTAGTGTGACAGTGATGGGTGGAATCATGGGATGGTTGTCATTTTTGTCAACCATCCCATGATATTATTAAATTGTCTTTTTAGGACCTGTTGATCCTCTTCGTTCATGCTTCCGGTCCAGCCAGTGCACTTCCTGTTGATTCCTTCTCTTCGCGCCCCCGTTGACCCAGTGTTTTTTAACGCTGTACTTCCCTGTTCTACTTTCCCAGTTACTTTTACCATCTATATAATTCGGAAGGGTATCGAGAGATTTCGTACCCTCGCAGACCAGCTAGGGTAGCTGAACCTCTTGTTCATTCTGTTGAACCCGGGTATCAAGTGGTATCGACAATGTTTACTCTCCCCGTTGAAAATTTTACCCCCTTTGTTGAAGCCAATCTTGTTTACTCTCGACCTTAAACAATTTACACATTATTGAACGAACTTTACTCTGTTTAGAGTTTCAGTTGCAAAAAAATATTTCCCCACTGTTTACACGTGATGGGGATGAATATTATTTCAGTTTTCTTGCGCCAAGCTTATTTTCCACGAGGACTTAAATATTTGTTATTGTTCCTCTACCCTGGCGATTTTTCTCCCACCTTGAAGGTCGTTCTCCCAACCTAGCGGTCGTTCTTCCAACCTAGAGATCATTCTTCTACCACAGAGACCGTTTCCTCACCCAAGCGATCGTTCTCCCACCCTGGCGATCGCCCTGCATCCCTGAATTCTCCCACTCTCGCGATGGTTCACCACCCAGTGCCTCCCACCTTCCTAGCTGACAGTATTCCGTGTTACGGATTGCTACCGGGGTTCGAGCTGGAGAGAGAGGGAAATAATGGAATTACAAAACCCATTTAAGCCTCTATGATTCTCACTAGAGCTCTCAGGATGGGTCTTTCTCATAGCCAGTTTCTCTACTGAACACTTACACTGACGACTGAGTGATAACCCTCATAAATGATTAGATTTTTTTGTGTGGAAAATATGATTATTAATATAGGTAATGTAATTATTATTGTTGAAGAAATATATGTTATTGGAAGCATAACCTTGATATCTGGACACGTTAAAAGACCGATTCATCCGTTGGTAAATAGTCAGTCTATATGATGGAGCCTGGACACACACACACACACCAACTTGTGAGTGTGCATCTTGCATTTCCGGCAGAGAACATTGTTGAGGAGTACGAGATATCTCATTGTATACATAGATCTAGACAAAACGGGAAGGAAGAGGGACAAGTTGAAGAAGCACGTAAAAACAACTAAAGCCATTAGATTCAGGAATGAGATGCAGATACGGTGGTGAGGGAAGGAAACACCCATCCTCCAGAAACATCTCAAGGACCACTTCGATGAATGAATAATTTGGCATCATTCCACTTCCTAATGTGCTTTTATAGTCGTCATGGATGCTGGTATATTTGTGTTAACGGATCCTAGCTTCCAGTGATCAAGCTGTTTCATCCGCGTATATCTTTTTGCGTCTCCCAAACGATATTATTATACTTTATATACTCCTGCAATAGTGGCAGAGCCATTTACACGTTTTTTGCGCTGAGTTTTTAATGGAAGCCGGTGGACATTGTAATGAGTTTCTCGTTGAGTTTGTTGGATTCGTCATCTACCACGTTTCTGACTCAGCACAATATACCTGGTAGATCTCTCATCAACTGGGTCAATAACAGTCTTTGAGGATATTTACCGTACGTTTCCCTCAGTCATTTTTAAAGTGTAGAGGAAGATTAGCAAGCTATAAGCACATGTAAGGAAAGTGTACTCTTCGAGGAACTGTGAACCTGAAACTCTGATAGCTATGAGGAAGAAGCCTAGTATTTCTCTCGTGGGCCGTTGTTTTGGTGGCAGAAGTGTAATAAATCATTCTAATAAACTGGCGGCCTGTAAGCCTTCAACAGGAATCTGGTTGAACCTGTGAGTAATAACACATCGAGAATGAATTAAATAGTGTTCCAGAGTGTTGATGATGTTGAGGATATCTCTCACTTCAAAAATTTATGAGCATATTTACTAAATTATCATCCGCGTACCATATCCAAATTAGGAAATAGTTGGACCCAATATATAAATAGTCTTGGACAGTGCTAAGGAATAAACCCATAGCTAGCCTGAATAGTAGCCTATATTTATTTCCACCGAAAAGGAGAGAATAAATATTCCCTCCGAAAAGAATGGATCTAAGCTAAATGTTAGATTTGTGAGTCTTACGTAAACCAAAAAGTCTCGGTTACCTAGGAATGGTGAGCAGGAGGTACAAGAGGTCAATACAATTTACAGATTTCCTGAGTATGTCACAAGTCTTGCTAAGAAAGGAATCGACTTTCTTTTTCCACAAAAAATTAGGAAAGGTACATCACCTATAAATTGGATTTTACTGCTACAATCCCTGTGTTTGTGTTTGATCACCCTTCATCCTTTGTCCGCTGGAGTGATGAGAATGTCGTCATTAGCTGACAGGTTTGCGACTGCCTGGATGTAGCGACGTGGAAGGGCAGGAGGCCTGGGCTCCGAGATAGCTGCTGCAATACGTTCATGGAAAAAAAAAACTTGAGGAACTCGGAGTTACCAGAATGGTGTTTTTTTAATCATAAAATCTAACTAGTACGCGGGATTTTTTTTTTTTTTTTGTTTATGTGGAGAACTTGAGATCAACGCGGAGGGCCTCGATCTCTGAGCAACAGAAAACAGAAGAAATATTACTAACACTGTTTACTCTGCCCATATAATTCCACTTACAGTGTTGATAAAGAGAGGGGAAGGTTTTCTGAGAAGGTGCACAGTAGCTGGAAAGCCTTGCTGTTAGGAGCGGTGAGAAAGGCAAGAGAGGTGTGAGCACTATGAAAGAAAACTTTGGAGGTTCCCGAAAGATTGTCCATGCACTCAAGGAGGTAATGGAAAGTGGCAGGCGAGAAGGAGTGTCTAAAACCTGTTGGGTTGTGTGGATCTAGGATACAACTCCGTAGAAGAGTGGTTCCTGAAGATATGTGCTTTCAGGAGAAGAGAAAGGTAGGTAATCTTTCTATAAAACTTTCGTCACTAGTACTGTGTTGGAGAAACAGTTGCAGAATGTGTAGTAATAACGACAACTTGCAAGGATGATTTATTTCAATTCTTCTTCCTCATGGCTATCAGTTTCCAATTCACAGTTTCTCACTTACCTTACACAGGCTTTAAGCTTGCTACACTTACTTCCCCTCCCCACCCCCCTCCCACACACATTTCGTACCTAATTGAAAGGAAAGTGTATCACGTATTTTGAACAAGATTGATGTTGGCCAACTTGAAGAGGGTCCGCTACATTTAATATTCTTCCTGTCAGCGATGTGACAATTAAAGTATCTAACGAACTCGACAAAAAACTTTCTAAAACAGAGACTAATTCGTCGACCTCTATTAAAAACTAAATGAAAAATCACATGAACAACTTAATCACTAATACAGGAGTTCACATAATACCTTCTACGGGATTGGAAACGAAATAAGTGGGTGAAACTACCGCTTTAATTGCTGCCACTAATAACTTTCTAAAGAAGTCAGACAGTTTCAACATATCCACATTCTTTACAAACAAGATGTTCAGTTAAGATTCTGAGGTTATATTCACTATTTGCAGTTCATGTTATGCCATTTGTTTACTGCCACTATCTACGCTCTCTTTTTAAATATTGTCTATATATTAGGAGCGAAGAAGCCACAAGTTTCGAAGCATTTCTTCTAATTAGTGTCTTCATGCTATGGTCTCTTTGACAAAGTTGCAGAAGCAGCAAGAAGAAATGAATATACGAGGGTGAGAAAAGAAGATGAGAGAAAATTTAAGAATGATATAGCAGCAAAAGCAAAATGTAAACAGAAACTGCTTCAGTCACAACACAAGAAAGACGACAGTAAAAGACCAGCTAATAAAAGTGAAGAAGGAAGGAGAATAACTCACGAAAAACGGCGAGGAAGTAATCAGGAGCTGAAAAAACAATTTAAAGAAATGTTCTCAGCAGAAATGCGCAACACCAGAGTCAGAAAGAGTACACCAACGGGTACAGGACACATACACAACAAAGAAAGAGGAAAAAAGTCTTTTGAGTGAGCTGGAAACATCAAAAGCAATAGGACCTAAAAAACGGTGTCATCGTGGAATCTGCTGGAGGGAGAAGAAGCACTGTTTGAACCAAAAGTTGTGATCCACCACAAGTCAACGGATATGAGACCATTGCCAGAAGTCTGCAAGACAGCGAATGTAGTTCCAGTGTTTACGAAAGGAGACAGGAAGTGATAAACTACAAAGAAGTATTACTGCTATGTATATTATATAAGGCATTGAGGAAAAATAACCAGGAGAATGGCGGAGCACTTGTATAGAAATAATTTCATAATCATTAACCAGTGCGTCTTTCTCTATGTTCAAGGGTAGCACTAAACCCGTAGTGTTCATCTAGCGCCTGGAGGGATTTCAAATAAACAGATCCTGTCCAAGGAAAGGGATGGATATAAATCCAGTCTCACAGACCTGTTGGAGATCTATGAAAGTAACAGAGAGAGAGAGAGAGAGAGAGAGAGAGAGAGAGAGAGAGAGAGAGAGAGAGAGAGAGAGAGAGAGAAGGGGGGAAGGGACAGGTTGGGTTACGTATTCTTTGACTGCAAGACAACATTTTGATACTGCACCTCACAAGAGACTGGAATATAACCTTCAGTAGCGAGCAGCAATAATAGGGATTACGCTACAGTTGATCAGAAAGGTATCATATGGGAAAGAGACAAAACGTGATTGAACCAGAAGAGATGTCAGAATGGGACAGTGTAACAAGTGAGGTTCCGCAAAAATAGGTTTGAGAATCTGTATTGTTTCTGGAATTCGTGTATGACAGGCCAGACGAGATAGAGCTCAGTGTATCCCTGTTTAAAGATGATGTAACATTAATGAGGAGAACAAAAACTGATGATGACAAAGAAAGTCCACAAATGAACTTGGACAAACTACAGGACTGGTCAGATAAGTATCTACTATAGTTAACAAATGCAAGGCGATGAAAACTGGGGAAATAAAAAGGTCAGAAACTATTTGTAGATTCTAGGACAAAGGCTGCAAACCTCACTCGATAAGAAATGCCTAGAAATGAGCATAGTTCCAATAATATAGCCTGAAGCGTACATTAACCGAATAACCTCTGAAGTAAATGCTCATTTGACAGATTTAGATTAACTTTCTGACATCTCAACAGTCATTTACGGTCGTTTGCGACATATATCAGGCTAATCTCGGAGAATGAAGCCCCTTCATGGAACTCACGTCTGATACAGCATTTTAAGAAACAGGAGAAAGTACAGAGGTATGCAGTAAAACTAGTCACAGAGCTGAGAGGAATGAATTATGTGAAGAAGTTAAAGGAAGTGAAACTGACGACATTACAGGATGGAAGATCCAGCAGAGACAATAATAACATTTACACAACTGCGTATGCATGTGAAATTTCTTAAATTAGAGTGCTTTTGTGGTCACTGGTGGTCACAGCTAAAATTAACCACTAACTAGAAAAAAAATAAAAAGTATTTGCCGCAGGGGGCTGTAGTCCACTTAGTCTCATTCTCTTCCGTACCTGCGCCACAGGACACACGAAATATTCTGAGGACTTGATAGAGTACATCCTGGTCTCGAATAGTGCTAGTTCGAACACAGCTAATTCGAGTAATGCGACCACTTCACGGATTCATTATTCGCACTAATTGAGACCTAGCTGGAAAGAGAGATGGAGTGTTTAAGAGGCGAGAAATATGTACACGAGATCACAGCAAGACACATATGAATCTTATGGATGTCAGAAAGTATTTCTTCAGCTTGAAGGGAATCAGGAGGCTGAATGATCAGAAGGGCGAAGGAGTGGATGCAGGCCCCATACACAAGGCCAGGAGCTGATATTTGATCCCTGCAACCACAAATACGTGAAATATGTGAAGACACACACACACACACACACACACACACACACACACACACACACACAAGCCTGTTAACCGATGATGTGAAGCTAATGAGGAGAATTCAATCCAATGAGGATCAAGCAGGACTACAAGGGATCTCGACAACCTGCAAGGCTGGTCCAGTAACTGGCTCCTGGAGTTTAACCCCACCAAGTGTAAAATCAGAAAAGATTGAGGAAGGGCAAAGAAAACCAAAGACAGAATACAGACTAGGGGACCAAAAACTGCAAGCCTCACCCAAGGAAAAGGATCTTGGGGTGAGTATAATAGTAAGCACATCTCCTGAGGCGCACATCAACAAAATAACTGCTGCAGCATATGGGCGCCTGGCAAACCTAAGAATAGTGTTTCGACACCTCACTAAGGAATCTCTCAAGACTCTCTACACCGTGAACATCAGGCCCATATTGGAGTATGCAGCACTAGTTTGGAACCCACACCTGGTCAAGCATGTCAAAAAATTAGAGTAAGTACCAAGGTTGGCAACAAGACTACGACCGGAGCTAAGGGGGTATGTCCTATGAGAAGAGGTTGAGGGAAATCTACCTGACGACACTGGAGGACAGAAGGGATAGAGAAGACATGATAACGACATATAAAATACTGAGGAGAATTGACAAGGTAGATAGGGACAGGATATTTCAGAGATGGGACACAACAAGAGGGCACAATTGGAAGTTGAAGACTCAGACGAGTCACAGGGATGTTAGGAAGTATTTTGTCAGTCATAGAGTTGTAAGGAAGTGAAACAGTAGAGTGGTGTAGTGGAGGCAGGATTCATACATAGCTTTAAGGAGAGGTATGATAAAGCTCGTGGAGCAGGAGAGAGGGGACCTAGTAGCGACCAGAAAAAAGGCGGGGCCAGAAGATATGACTCGAAACTTATAACCACAATTAGGTGAGTACAGTTAGTTGAGCACACACACACACACACACACACAAACACACACACACACACACACACACACACACACACACACACACATATATATATATATATATATATATATATATATATATATATATATATATATATATATATATATATGTCGTGCCGAATAGGCAGAACTTGCGATCTTGGCTTAAATAACAACGCTCATCTTGCCATATAGGACAAGTAAAAATTTGTGTATGCAATAATTTCGCCAAAATCATTCTGAACCTAACGAAAAAAATACATTTGATTGTAAACAAACCATACCCAGGCTGGGATTGAACCCGCGGTCAGAGAGTCTCAAAACTCCAGCCCGTCGCGTTAGCCACTAGACCAGCTAGCCACAATAAGATTCGTCCAACTAGGTATATTTCTACACCATAGGAAGGTTAGCACAGGCACCACTGTGACCACAAACACCTAGTTGGACGAATCTTATTGTGGCTAGCTGGTCTAGTGGCTAACGCGACGGGCTGGAGTTTTGAGACTCTCTGACCGCGGGTTCAATCCCGGCCGGGGTATGGTTTGTTTGCAATCGTGTCATTACGATTTCGTGAGTCATGTTGACGGCAGTGAAGGGACTTGAGCTAGAGTTCGTCACGGCCACGCTAGCTGGAGATTCGTCTGTAAAAACTTGCATTTGTGGTCACAGTGGCGCCTGTGCTAACCTTCCTATGGTGTAGAAATATACCTAGTTGGACGAATCTTATTGTGGCTAGCTGGTCTAGTGGCTAACGCGACGGGCAGGAGTTTTGAGACTCTCTGACCGCGGGTTCAATCCCGGCCGGGGTATGGTTTGTTTGCAATCGTGTCATTACGATTTCGTGAGTCATATTTGATTGTGTTTGTTTAGTACTAAATTATTGTAAACGTATTTAAAATATATTAAGTTGGGTTAGGCTAAAATAAATTGCTCTTGTTATAATTAGGTTAGGTAAGTTTTCTAAGATTCTTTTGGTGCAAAATTAAAAATTTTTACATTAACATTAATGAAAAAAAATATATCTTTGAACGTATAAGAGAAAATTTCAGAAAGGACTTAATTTTAAATGAGTTCTTACTAATTGACCAGTTTTACATATTCGGCACGACATATATATATATATATATATATATATATATATATATATATATATATATATATATATATATATATATATATATATATCGGACTGAATAGGTAAAACTGGTCAATTAGCAAGAACTCATTTAAAATTAAGTCCTTACTAAAATTTTCTCTTATACGTTTAAAGACATTTTTTTTATTTATGTTAACTAAAGGAATAACTGGGAAAGTGGGGAGATGGATCTTCAACTTCCTAACAAATCGAACACAAAGAGTAATGGTCAACAGAGTTAAATCGGAGGCTGCCATAGTGAAGAGCTCTGTTCCACAAGGCACAGTACTCGCCCCCATCTTATTCCTCATCCTCATGTCAGACATAGACAGAGATATACATCACAGCACCGTATCATCCTTTGCGGATGATACTAGGATCTGCATAAGGCTGTCATCTGCTGAGGACGCGGTTAACCTCCAAGAAGATATAAACAAGTTTTCCAGTGGGCAACGGTAAACAATATGATGTTCAATGAGGACAAATTCCAACTACTCCGTTATGGAAAACTGGAGGAGATAATAACTAGAACAGAGTATACTACAGACTCTGGCCATACAATAGAGCGGAAAAATAATGTAAGGGACCTGGGAGTAGTAATGTATGAGGATCTCACTTTCAAGGATCACAACAGTGCCACGATCGCACGTGCAAAGAAAATGATAGGATGGATAATGAGAACGTTCAAAACGAGAGATGCCAACCCAATGATGATCCTTTTCAAATCGCTTGTTTTCTCTAGGCTGGAATACTGCTGTACATTAACATCTCCATTCAAAGCAGGTGAAATCGCAGATCTAGAGAGTGTACAGAGATCCTTTACTGCACGTATAAGTTCTGTCAAGCACCTTAACTACTGGGAACGCTTGGAAGCACTTGACTTGTACTCGTTGGAACGAGTGGAATCTACACTTGGAAAATCTTTGAAGGAATGGTCCCAAATCTGCACACAGAAATCACTCCCTACGAAAGTAAAAGACTGGGCAGGCGATGCAAAATGCCCCAATAAAAAGTAGGGACGCCATTGGTACACTAAGGGAAAACACCATAAGTGTCCGGGGCCCAAGACTGTTCAACAGCCTCCCATCAAGCATTAGGGGAATTGCCAATAAACCCCTGGCTGCCTTCAAGAGAGAGAGCTGGACAGATACCTAAAGTCAGTGCCGGATCAGCCGGGCTGTGGCTCGTACGTTGGACTGCGTGCGGCCAGCAGTAACAGCTTAGTTGATCAGGCCCTGATCCATCGGGAGGCCTGGTCATGGATCGGGCCGCGGGGGCGTTGATCCCCGGAATAACCTCTAGGTAACCTCCAAGTAATATAAAAATTAATAATTTTGTCCCGAAAGAACCTTAGAAAACTTACCTAACCTTATTACAACAAGCTCAATTAATTTAGCCTAATCCAACTAAATATATTTTAGGTAAGTTTACAATTATTTAATAATAAACAAACAGTGATTTTTTTTTTTTGGTTAGGTTCAGAAAGATTTTTGCGAAATTATTGCATAAGTAAATTTTCACTTGCTTTAATCAATAAGATGAGCGTTGCTATTTAAGCCAAAATCGCAAGTTTTACCTATTCGGCACGACGTATATGTTGTGTCGACGCAATGTTTTAATCCACTGCGTGGACAGAAGGGTAGAGTGTTATCTATTTCATGCTCTATTATGAACGTAATAGAAGGTATCAGACTATTGAATCTAGGTATGAACTCATTAATGTTGTGATCTCTAGGCCAAAGGCAAGGAACATCATCTACGAATCTGAACCACCTAGCATTATTTGGGAGAATATCTTTTAGTAGTCTAGTCCCATAGAATTCCATATACAGATGCTGAGTAAGGGTCTGAGGGGATTTCCCATAGCCATGCCCTGTTTTTGAGTTTAGTACTTGCCTTCAAACACAAACTTGCAGTCCATAACACAAAGTTTAATCAGTTTAATAATTAAATTCTTGGGGTAGGGCAGGAAGTTTTCTAGTTCTTGTTCAAGGTCCATAAGCAAGTCAGGGAAAGGGACTCTGGTAAACAGGATTGTGACCTCAAAACCCACAAGGGTCTTGTGAAACATTTAATTCCTGGAGCCCTTCAGTAAGGTCAACATTATTTTTAATATGTGCCTCCGAGATCCTACTAACCATGGGAGACATAATAGGAAGACAGTAGAACTATATACAAAGGATGAGGTAATCAGTCCCTCGGCCTTGGAGTTAGTGTTCACAGCATCGATGCTGTGAACACTAACTCCAAGGCCCAACCATTTAGACAGGTTATATGCTGCCGAGCCTACTGAACTTATAATAGGACGAACTTATAATAGGACCTCGCTGACAGGTGTTTAATTAGTTCAGCATTTCCCTTCAATAACGTTTTAAGACGTTAATTGAAATGGCTATTGACCTGGGCAATAGGGTTCCTAAAGAGCGGTTCATAAGTTTTATCACTCAGTGAATGGGTCATTGTACGTAAGTACTCAACTTTATCTAAAATAACAATAAGATTGGATTTATCACCTCTCTAGAGATTCAAGGTCTGACCGTTACTGAACTTGTATGCGTTGGTGAATCTTAATAGGCAATTGGGGACCACCGGATGGAGTAAAGTCCCATATTCCATCACTTTACATATATTAAATGTATCGGGCGTCAGGTAACCATCTTCTTCTAGCATACTGAAGTCCTAACCCGTCTAGGTACAGTGGCACAAGGTACACATATCAGATTGCAATTAATTTAGTGGTTTACTGAATTAGGTTGTTAGTAATATTAAAATGATAATGATAATAATAATGACAGTAGTGGATAATAATGATAGTAATGGTGTTAAAAAGAAAAAATCAGGAATTGCCTAGTTATTATAAGAAAGAAAAGCCTGAATAGGAGAATTCACACAGGCATATTAATTTACACTGAGGATATTTCCTGAATATTCTACAACATTCTGGGACATTGGGTTTTACCTCTTGACAAAATGAGGCAATTTATTCCTTCTATTTTGTTGGAAGGTTGTACACATTAACTACATTTCTGTATATAAATCATCCTCTATTGTAATACAACTTCTTACGTCACATAACCTGTTCCCAGTAGTTAGAAGCTTAGGGCTGGCTATTAACTATCTCCTAGTTATTTTACCTCATGCTATCTGCAAACTGTGGGGCCTACTCCACCCGACCCCATATGGGATGGTATAGGGGGACCAGTGTGTGGTTTGCATTGGGCTGGGCCTCTCTCCCTCAGTCAGCTATTGGCTGGTGCCACTCGCGCTACCATACTCTGAAAAATCTTCCCCTATTTCTCCTGTTGCTGTCCTTGCTTAAAATTTCCACTTCCCTCTCCCCTTCGTGGCTTATCTTGCAATCGCAAGCAGGCGATAATAACAATGCAAGACAAGCCACGAATGGTAGGGAGTGGAAATCTTAAGCTCAAGTACTTTCACACTTCTCATTGCAATATTGCAAGGGTAGAAACAGGAGAAATAGGGGAAGCTTTTTCAGAGTATGGTAGCGTGGGTGGCACCAGCCATGAGGAAATTAAATCTTCATCAGAGTACAAAACAAATTCTGGCCACAAAATAGAGCGAAACACCAACGTCAAAGACCTGGGAGTGATCATGTCGGAGGATCTCACCTTCAAGGACCATAAATTGTATCAATCGCATCTGCTAGAAAAATGACAGGATGGATAATGAGAACCTTCAAAACTAGGGAGGCCAAGCCCATGATGACACTCTTCAGGTCACTTGTTCTATCTAGGCTGGAATATTGCTGCACACTAACAGCACCTTTCAAGGCAGGTGAAATTGCTGACCTAGAAAATGTACAGAGAACCTTCACGGCGCGCATAACGGAGATAAAACACCTCAATTACTGGGAGCGCTTGAGGTTCCTAAACCTGTATTCCCTGGAACGCAGGAGGGAGAGATACATGATTATATACACCTGGAAAATCCTAGAGGGACTAGTACCGAACTTGCACACGAAAATCACTCACTACCAAAGCAAAAGACTTGGCAGACGATGCACCATCCCCCCAATGAAAAGCAGGGGTGTCACTAGCACGTTAAGAGACCATACAATAAGTGTCAGGGGCCCGAGACTGTTCAGCTGCCTCCCAGCACACATAAGGGGGATTACCAACAGACCCCTGGCAGTCTTCAAGCTGGCACTGGACAAGCACCTAAAGTCAGTTCCGGATCAGCCAGGCTGTGGCTCGTACGTTGGTTTGCGTGCAGCCAGCAGCAACAGCCTGGTTGATCAGGCTCTGATCCACCAGGAGGCCTGGTCACAGACCGGGCCGCGGGGGCGTTGACCCCCGGAACTCTCTCCAGGTAAACTCCAGCCAATATCTGACTGAGGCATAGAGGTCCAGCGGAATGCCAACCACACACGGGTTCCCCCTACACCCCACCCCATATGGGGTTGGGTGGAGTAGGCCCCACAGTTTGCAGATAGCATTAGGTAAAATAACTAAGAGAAAGTCAATAGCCAGCCCTAGGCTTCTAACCATTGGGAACAAGTCATGTGGCATATGAAATTACATTACATACAGAATGTAGCTAATGCATACAACCCTCTAACTAATGAAACAGAAGGAATAAATGCCATGATTTTATTAACAGGTAATACCCGTTGTTAAAGAATTTACTAGACAGGGATGTGTAATATCACCATGGTTGCTTAACATATTTATAGATGGAGTTGTAAAAGAAGTAAATGCTAGGGTGTTGGGGAGAGGGGTGGGATTAAATTATGAGGATTCATATACAAAATGGGAGTTGACACATTTACTCTTTGCTGAGGGATTCTAAAGAAAAGTTGCTAAGGTTAGTGGACGAGCTTGGGAGGGTGTGTAAAGATAGAAAATTGAAAGTGAACATAGATAAGACTAAAGTGATGAGGGTATCAAACGATTTAGGTAAAGACAAATTGGATATCACATTGGAGGGAGTATGGAAGAATGGTTTGTTTGCAATCGTTTCATTACGATTTCGTGAGTCGTCTTGACTTGTCAGTGGATGGGTTTATGAAGGATGAGGTTAACCATAGAATTGATGAAGAAAAAAAGGTGAGTGGTGTGTTGAGGTATCTGTGGAGACAAAAACGTTATCCATGGAGGCAAAGAAGGGAATGTACGAGAATATAGTTGTACCAACACTCTTATATGGGTGTGAAGCATGGGTTGTAAATGCTGCAGCGAGGAGGAGTCTAGAGGTAGTGGTAGAGTCTAAGGGAAATGTGTGTAAATAGTATGCAGAGAAATCGTAGTGTGGAAATTAGGAGGAGGTGTGAGTTAATAAAAGTATTAGTCAGAGGGCTGTAGAGGGGTTGTTGACGTGGTTTGGTCTTTTAGAGAGAATTAAATAAAGTAAAATGACTTGGAGAGCGTATAAATCTGTAGGGCAAGGAAAGCGGGATCGGGGTCGTCCTCGAAAAGGTTGGAGGGGGTAAAGAAGGTTTTGTGGGCGAGGGGCTTGGACTTCCAGCAAGCGAGCATGAGTGTGTTAGATAGGAGGGAATGGAGACGAATGTTTTATGGGATCTGACGAGCTGTTGGAGTGTGAGCAGGGTAATATTTTGTGAAGGGATTCAGGGAAACTGGTTAGACGGACATGAGTCCTGTACATGGGAAATACAATGCCTACACTTTAATGGTGGGGCTTGGGATATTGAGCACCTTTGCAAAGACAGTGATTATGTACGAGTGATGGTGAAAGTGTTGAATGATAATGAATGATTTTTTCTTTCTTTTTGGGTCACCCTGCCTCGGTGGGAGACGCCCGACGTTATATATATATATATATATATATATATATATATATATATATATATATATATATATATATATATATATATATATATATGCAAAAATAACACTGTGAAAGAATAGAGAAATTCAAATCGCTTTCGTGATTACTCATATTATCAAGGAACAATAAAAGTAATGCATCAAAGGAAGGCATATAAAAGGTCTATACCACTCCTCACTATCACATCCCACAACAAAGCAGCACCTGACGCACGACTCATCAGAAAGAGGACACTGCAGCAGGTCCGCTGGCCAAACTAGACAGGTCCTTCACGCAAACCACAAACTATTCTACCCAAGAATTAAGAATTTTAAAATTTATTTGTTCAATATATTATTAAATTCTTCCCAAATTCTATTTATTATAAATGAATATAATTTATATAAACCAAAGGAAATATTCATATTATTGTCAAAACTGATTTTTATGAAACAAGATTCAATTATATTCCTGTCGACCATGGACTTGCTTGATACAACTTTTTCAAGTTTTTGAAAATCAATTGGATGGTTAAAATCTCTCTCATGAATAAACAGAGCATTGGAATCTTGTCCAGTTCTAATGCTATATTAATGTTGTTTTAATCTTAGTTCGAGACATTTACCAGTTTGACCGTAAACTTTATAGCAAATTTTACAAGGAATCTTATAGACACATCCGTCAGCATTTTGGGGGGAATTCTTTATCAAAAGTTTTTTTACTGTATCAAGATTTTTAAATACAACTTTGATATTAAAAGTCTTAATAAGAGAAGGCATATCAACCAAGTTTTCATGGTAATGGAGAACCAACATATTTTTAGTTGAATAAGGCTGGTTGTCCCTTTCTGGATTGTAAAAAGTATTTCTAGTAATTTTAAAGGATTTATCAATTACGTTACTTGGATATTTTCTCATCTATGAACTTTGGACTACAAACACGCAAAGCTCTCAAACACATTGACGAGAAAACAGACAGTTTAACTCTATCTTGATGTGAAGAATAAAAATGCACATAGGAACAGTCATTTGTAGGTTTTTCTGTAAATTTTAAATTTGAATTCATTGTTACCCTTAATAATTAAAACATCTAGAAAAGGCAATGAGCTATTTTCCTCAAACTCAACAGTAAAGCTTATAGAATGGGCTAAGCTATTTAATTTACCAAGGAAATGGTGTATATCCTCATTCTTGGGCATAAGACACAAAATATCAACATATCTGATCCATTTAGCTCTATTACGGAGGACTGTGTTAAGCAGCCTTGTTTCAAAAAATTCCATGTATAGGTTACTAAGAACAGGTGAAAGAGGATTTCCCATTGCCATACCAAACTTCTGAGTGTAAAACTTATCATTAAATACAAATTTTGCATCAACAATGAAAAAGTTTAATAAGTTTAATGATAGGAACTGGCAATGGTAAATCATAATTAACGAGTTCTTCAGTTAAGAAACTTAATAAATCATCAACAGGAACTTTCGTAAACAAGGAAGTAACATCAAAACTAACCATGTTAAAATCATTTAAGTCAGTCAAGGAGCTTAATTTATGAACTAAATCTATGTTGTTTTTAACATTAAAGTTAGAAATTTTGCCAACAATAGGGCTCAAAATGTCAACAGCTATTTGGATAATTTATATGAAACTGACCCTATAATTAGAATATAAGTGAATCTTGTTTCATAAAAAGCAGTTTTGACAAAAATATGAATATTTCCTTTGGTTTATATAAATTAGATCCACTTATAATTAATAGAATTTGTGAAGAATTTAATAACAAATTGGACAAATAATAAATTTTAAAATTCTTAATTCTTGGGTAGAATAGTTTGTGGGTTGCGTAAAAGACCTGTCTGGTTGGCCAGCGGACCTGCTGCAGTGTTCTCTTTCTTATGAGTCACACGTCAGGTGTTGCTGTGTTGTGGGATGTGATAGTGAGGTGTGGTCTAGACCCTTTATATGTCTTCCTTTGATGCATTACTTTTATTGTTCCTTAATAATGTGAGTACTCACGAAAGCGCTTGGAATTTCTCTATTCTTTCACAGTGGTTGTTTTGCATATTCTAAAATCACCTGTTTACTGTGATCTTATTGCATCTCTCTCTCTCTCTCTCTCTCTCTCTCTCTCTCTCTATATATATATATATATATATATATATATATATATATATATATATATATATATATAATGTCGTGCCGAATAGGCAGAACTTGCGATCTTGGCTTAAATAGCAACGCTCATCTTGCCATATAGGACAAGTGAAAATTTGTGAATGCAATAATTTCGCCAAAATCATTCTGAACATAACGAAAAAAATATATTTGATTGCGTTTGTTTAGTACTAAATTACTGTAAACGTATTTAAAATATATTTAGTGGGTTAGGCCAAAATAAATTGCTCTTGTTATAACAAGGTTAGTTAAGTTTTCTAAGATTCTTTTGGTGCAAAATTAAAAAAAAATTTCATTAACATTAATGGAAAATATATATCTTTAAACGTATAAGAGAAAATTTTAGAAAGGACTTAATTTTAAGTGAGTTCTTGCTAATTGACCAGTTTTACATATTCGGCACGATATATATATATATATATATATATATATATATATATATATATATATATATATATATATATATATATATATATATATATATATATATATACACTAGCCTCACGAGCAGGATATATATAGTATTGTAACCACGAACGAGTGGTATTAATCAATAACAACAATGCGACTAGCCGAGGATTCTAACCCATGTCTTTTTGGCCCACCTAATGGTAAGCAAAAATCACACATGACGTTCTAACCCACGCAACCACGCAATCCTAAAAGAATGACGCACCCAGCGGAGCTAGGTGTTATTGATTAGTGCCTCTCGTTCGTGGTTACAATAATATATAATATATATATATATATATATATATATATATATATATATATATATATATATATATATATATATATATATATTGTCATGTAGGGGGGTAATGATTGAATAGGATATAAGTGGGGAATATGGGAGTAGGGGGATTATGTAGGCAGGGGAGAGGCAGGCGAGGTGGTAGGAGTGAGATGATTAGCGGAGGTAGGTAGGTAATGACAGGTCAGTGGTGACCACCACGACACTCTCATTAACTCTACACTACTCACTAACATATGCCTCGCCCACTCTTCACTCATATAAACATAATAAAATATAAGAAAAAAAGAATAAATAACGGGGACAGTGAATATTATTCTTTTTTACTCAAACACAGTTTATTATTAAGTCTTTGTACAATAATATATTTGGGAACAGAACATTATTGTGGTTTAGATAAATGGGATGGTACATATAAGCAGTGAGACAGGGAATACAATCAACTTGACCAAAATGAATATAACTTACAAATAGTACAGAGGGCAGTTCATCACAGGAACTAAGCCACAGGTCCCAAGACCTACACAGCACGAGTACTGCGCCAAGCCAGTACTCTGCCCAATGCCTCCAACAGTCTCCTCCAGAGACTTCAGCAGCCTTCTCCCGAGCCCTGCACCCCAGCAGCAGCTCCGCTCGTAGTCTCTGCTCAGGAGCTCTGCACCCCAGCAGCAGCTCCGCTCGAATCTCCCTACTCAGCTCTTCCTTGGGCTTTTATGGTGGTCCAAGCACCCTCCACAACCACGTGTACGACCTGACGCCTAGGTCTGACGCCGTCAAGAACAAAAGACCTCAGACGTGGGCGTGGCTACAGACGTTTGCCAAGGCAAGGTGTGACCATATAATTGGTTAAATTAGGTCTCCCCAGAGACCTCACAAGCCCAGCTAAGACCCTCCATTATCCTATGTCATTACTAGGTTCCACTGGTCTCATAAAACAAGGCGGCCATAATCACTGGACCGTATTCAAGGTCGCCTTATTCCACCCAGGTAACACTAACACTTCTGGCAAGTCAAAGTAGGCTGGGGACATCTCACACTCTCAATTGTCTCTCATGGCTGGCAGGGCATCCCCGCATACCAGTCGTACAGGTCAACCAGCAAGGCAGGATACACCTCCATACCGCTCTTGAAAACAGGCTAGTCCCAGCAGCTGGAGTCCATCTCCGTGGCTCACGTCCTTCCACATCTCCGAGGATGGCAACTCCTTCATAGTAGATTCTCCTGTCCTGGCACACCAGCCAGAATCCCTCACACACCACTGCAGCATCACCGCCATCTCCTCTTGAGCTAGGCAGCATCACAGCACGGCCACAGCATATCCATCATCACAGCACGGCCGTATCACAGCAGCACACAGCACGGCCACAGCATCGCAGCACGGCTACAGCATCGCAGCACGGTCCCAGCATCACAGCACGGCCGCAACTTCTCAACATCACAGCACGGCCGCAGCATCTCAACATCACAGCAGCACACAGCACCGCCACAGCATCGCAGCACGGCTACAGCATCTCAGCACGGCCGTATCACAGCAGCCGACATCAGCAGTAGCAGGCAATGGTCAGTTGCTCGGGGTGAGGTGAGGTCACTTCAGGTCATCAACAGCAGGTGCGGTCACCCATCCCCGGCAACTGCGGGTAACTGGCGGTCCGTGGGTGATGGTCACAGAGGCTGGGTGACGCAGACAGACACCCACTACACTGGATGACAGACCAGGGCAGCAATACATCTACTGGGGCACATCAGCTGGGTGACTGGGCATATCAGCTGGGTGACTGGGCACATCAGGTGGACAGCAATCATAGGCAACTCTTAAATGGGTGACAGTTGTGGGTAAGTCTTCCAAGGCGGGCTGGGTGAGTTCTCATTCCTCTGTAAATATTCAATTTCGGCCAGTAATTGCTTCCCCCAAAAGTCTCACCCAAATACTGATATTCTCCACCATTTATCTCAAACCAACAACCCAACAACCAACTCCACCAAATATAATATTACACCCAAACAATTATTTAGACCCACCGTCAAAAAAGGACAGTTAAGGTCACTAGGATTATAATATCATACAGATATTCACTTTAGATTTTACACACACAAGAAAAAAAAAAGTGGTAGCAAATGGTAGCATAACAAGTATAACCGAGCAGTCAAAAATAAGGCACATGGGACTGGTTCCTACTATAAAAATAATAAGAACCACCACCGCTTAGACACCATGTCATGTAGGGGGGTAGTGATTGAATAGGATATAAGTAGGGAATATGGGAGTAGGGGGATTATGTAGGCAGGGGAGAGGCAGGCGAGGTGGTAGGAGTGAGATGATTAGTGGAGGTAGGTAGGTAATGACAGGTCAGTGGTGACCACCACGACACTCTCATTAACTCTACACTACTCACTAACATATGCCTCGCCCACTCTTCACTCATATAAACATAATAAAATATAAGAAAAAAAGAATAAATAACGGGGACAGTGAATATTATTCTTTTTTACTCAAACACAGTTTATTATTAAGTCTTTGTACAATAATATATTTGGGAACAGAACATTATTGTGGTTTAGATAAATGGGATGGTACATATAAGCAGTGAGACAGGGAATACAATCAACTTGACCAAAATGAATATAACTTACAAATAGTACAGAGGGCAGTTCATCACAGGAACTAAGCCACAGGTCCCAAGACCTACACAGCACGAGTACTGCGCCAAGCCAGTACTCTGCCCAATGCCTCCAACAGTCTCCTCCAGAGACTTCAGCAGCCTTCTCCCGAGCCCTGCACCCCAGCAGCAGCTCCGCTCGAATCTCCCTACTCAGCTCTTCCTTGGGCTTTTATGGTGGTCCAAGCACCCTCCACAACCACGTGTACGACCTGACGCCTAGGTCTGACGCCGTCAAGAACAAAAGACCTCAGACGTGGGCGTGGCTACAGACGTTTGCCAAGGCAAGGTGTGACCATATAATTGGTTAAATTAGGTCTCCCCAGAGACCTCACAAGCCCAGCTGGACTACATCACAATATATATATATATATATATATATATATATATATATATATATATATATATATATATATATATATATATATATATACACTAGCCTCACGAGCAGCATATATATAGTATTGTAACCACGAACGAGTGGTATTAATCAATAACAACAATGCGACTAGCCGAGGATTCTAACCCATGTCTTTTTGGCCCACCTAATGGTAAGCAAAAATCACACATGACGTTCTAACCCACGCAACCACGCAATCCTAAAAGAATGACGCACCCAGCGGAGCTAGGTGTTATTGATTAGTGCCTCTCGTTCGTGGTTACAATAATATATATATATATATATATATATATATATATATATATATATATATATATATATATATATATATATATATATATTGTCATGTAGGGGGGTAATGATTGAATAGGATATAAGTGGGGAATATGGGAGTAGGGGGATTATGTAGGCAGGGGAGAGGCAGGCGAGGTGGTAGGAGTGAGATGATTAGCGGAGGTAGGTAGGTAATGACAGGTCAGTGGTGACCACCACGACACTCTCATTAACTCTACACTACTCACTAACATATGCCTCGCCCACTCTTCACTCATATAAACATAATAAAATATAAGAAAAAAAGAATAAATAACGGGGACAGTGAATATTATTCTTTTTTACTCAAACACAGTTTATTATTAAGTCTTTGTACAATAATATATTTGGGAACAGAACATTATTGTGGTTTAGATAAATGGGATGGTACATATAAGCAGTGAGACAGGGAATACAATCAACTTGACCAAAATGAATATAACTTACAAATAGTACAGAGGGCAGTTCATCACAGGAACTAAGCCACAGGTCCCAAGACCTACACAGCACGAGTACTGCGCCAAGCCAGTACTCTGCCCAATGCCTCCAACAGTCTCCTCCAGAGACTTCAGCAGCCTTCTCCCGAGCCCTGCACCCCAGCAGCAGCTCCGCTCATAGTCTCTGCTCAGGAGCTCTGCACCCCAGCAGCAGCTCCGCTCGAATCTCCCTACTCAGCTCTTCCTTGGGCTTTTATGGTGGTCCAAGCACCCTCCACAACCACGTGTACGACCTGACGCCTAGGTCTGACGCCGTCAAGAACAAAAGACCTCAGACGTGGGCGTGGCTACAGACGTTTGCCAAGGCAAGGTGTGACCATATAATTGGTTAAATTAGGTCTCCCCAGAGACCTCACAAGCCCAGCTAAGACCCTCCATTATCCTATGTCATTACTAGGTTCCACTGGTCTCATAAAACAAGGCGGCCATAATCACTGGACCGTATTCAAGGTCGCCTTATTCCACCCAGGTAACACTAACACTTCTGGCAAGTCAAAGTAGGCTGGGGACATCTCACACTCTCAATTGTCTCTCATGGCTGGCAGGGCATCCCCGCATACCAGTCGTACAGGTCAACCAGCAAGGCAGGATACACCTCCATACCGCTCTTGAAAACAGGCTAGTCCCAGCAGCTGGAGTCCATCTCCGTGGCTCACGTCCTTCCACATCTCCGAGGATGGCAACTCCTTCATAGTAGATTCTCCTGTCCTGGCACACCAGCCAGAATCCCTCACACACCACTGCAGCATCACCGCCATCTCCTCTTGAGCTAGGCAGCATCACAGCACGGCCACAGCATATCCATCATCACAGCACGGCCGTATCACAGCAGCACACAGCACGGCCACAGCATCGCAGCACGGCTACAGCATCGCAGCACGGTCCCAGCATCACAGCACGGCCGCAACTTCTCAACATCACAGCACGGCCGCAGCATCTCAACATCACAGCAGCACACAGCACCGCCACAGCATCGCAGCACGGCTACAGCATCTCAGCACGGCCGTATCACAGCAGCCGACATCAGCAGTAGCAGGCAATGGTCAGTTGCTCGGGGTGAGGTGAGGTCACTTCAGGTCATCAACAGCAGGTGCGGTCACCCATCCCCGGCAACTGCGGGTAACTGGCGGTCCGTGGGTGATGGTCACAGAGGCTGGGTGACGCAGACAGACACCCACTACACTGGATGACAGACCAGGGCAGCAATACATCTACTGGGGCACATCAGCTGGGTGACTGGGCATATCAGCTGGGTGACTGGGCACATCAGGTGGACAGCAATCATAGGCAACTCTTAAATGGGTGACAGTTGTGGGTAAGTCTTCCATGGCGGGCTGGGTGAGTTCTCATTCCTCTGTAAATATTCAATTTCGGCCAGTAATTGCTTCCCCCAAAAGTCTCACCCAAATACTGATATTCTCCACCATTTATCTCAAACCAACAACCCAACAACCAACTCCACCAAATATAATATTACACCCAAACAATTATTTAGACCCACCGTCAAAAAAGGACAGTTAAGGTCACTAGGATTATAATATCATACAGATATTCACTTTAGATTTTACACACACAAGAAAAAAAAAAGTGGTAGCAAATGGTAGCATAACAAGTATAACCGAGCAGTCAAAAATAAGGCACATGGGACTGGTTCCTACTATAAAAATAATAAGAACCACCACCGCTTAGACACCATGTCATGTAGGGGGGTAGTGATTGAATAGGATATAAGTGGGGAATATGGGAGTAGGGGGATTATGTAGGCAGGGGAGAGGCAGGCGAGGTGGTAGGAGTGAGATGATTAGTGGAGGTAGGTAGGTAATGACAGGTCAGTGGTGACCACCACGACACTCTCATTAACTCTACACTACTCACTAACATATGCCTCGCCCACTCTTCACTCATATAAACATAATAAAATATAAGAAAAAAAGAATAAATAACGGGGACAGTGAATATTATTCTTTTTTACTCAAACACAGTTTATTATTAAGTCTTTGTACAATAATATATTTGGGAACAGAACATTATTGTGGTTTAGATAAATGGGATGGTACATATAAGCAGTGAGACAGGGAATACAATCAACTTGACCAAAATGAATATAACTTACAAATAGTACAGAGGGCAGTTCATCACAGGAACTAAGCCACAGGTCCCAAGACCTACACAGCACGAGTACTGCGCCAAGCCAGTACTCTGCCCAATGCCTCCAACAGTCTCCTCCAGAGACTTCAGCAGCCTTCTCCCGAGCCCTGCACCCCAGCAGCAGCTCCGCTCGTAGTCTCTGCTCAGGAGCTCTGCACCCCAGCAGCAGCTCCGCTCGAATCTCCCTACTCAGCTCTTCCTTGGGCTTTTATGGTGGTCCAAGCACCCTCCACAACCACGTGTACGACCTGACGCCTAGGTCTGACGCCGTCAAGAACAAAAGACCTCAGACGTGGGCGTGGCTACAGACGTTTGCCAAGGCAAGGTGTGACCATATAATTGGTTAAATTAGGTCTCCCCAGAGACCTCACAAGCCCAGCTGGACTACATCACAATATATATATATATATATATATATATATATATATATATATATATATATATATATATATATATATATATATATATGCTGCTCGTGAGGCTAGTATACCAAACGGGGAGTAGAATGAAAGTAGGTAAAAGGCACCCACACCATCGTATATCCTTGGATGATGCTAAAACACCTAGCTCTGCTGGGTGCGTTATTCTTGTAGGATTGCGTGACCCCGTGGGTTAGAGCGTCATGTGTGATTTTCGCTCACAATGAGGTGAGCCAAAACGACATTGGTTCGAATCCTCGGTTAGTCGCAGTGTTGTTATTGATTAATACCACTCGTTCGTGGTTTTATATATATATATATATATATATATATATATATATATATATATATATATATATATATATATATATATATATATATATATATATATATATATAAACTTTTAATGTAAAAAATGCAATATTTATGTTACGAATACTGTGCATAATTGTAAATATTTAACTGTATGAAACATGAACACAAGTTCGCACAATCATACGTGTAGATACAAAAACACGTAATATTGAAAAGAAAATTTCACAGCACAAAACAGCAAAGATAAAAAGAAATGGAAAAAATCCGTGAGTTATAATCATGGCAAGAGATCTCCTTGAGAGTTAGCGGCCATCTTTGCAGAATCTTGCTGGCAAGTCATCAAAATTGTGCTGGATCCAATTCCAATACTGGAAAAGCCACTGGAATCCTGCGGTAATTTCCGCTGAAAAACTCACCAAAAATTAACAAGAATTCCACACCAAAAGGAGGAGGATAATCTGTTTAACAATCAAGTTGAAAACCCAGGCGGTGTTTTATCATCTTGGTGGTGTTTTGTGTTTTGTAGTGGTGTTTTATTGTTTTGGTGGTCGTGCTTTCTGGAGGTGTTTTGTGGATGTGTTTTATTGTGATGTTTTATCGTGTTGGTGGTTGTGTTTTACAGTGTTGGTGATGGTGTGTGATGGGGTTTTATATTGATGTTTTATCGTGTTGGTGATGGTGTTTTATGGTGATGGTGTATGGTAGTGTTTTATGGTGTTGGTGTATGGTAGTGTTTTATGGTGATGGTGTGTGGCGGTGTTTTATGGTGTTGGTGGTAGTGTGTGGTGGTGTGTTTTCCTGTTGTTGGTGGTGTTTGGTTGTGGTGATATTGATGTTGCCTTTGTTGGTGGTGGATGGTGCTGGTGATGGTAATAGCATTGGTGGTGGATGGTGGTGATGGTGGTGGTGGTGGTGGTGATGGTGGTGGTGGATGGTGGATGGTGGGTGTGGTGGTGGTGGTGGTGGATGGTGGGTGGTGGTGGTGGTGGTGGTGGATGGTGGGTGGTGGTGGTGGATGGTGGGTGGTGGTGGTGGTGGTAGTAGTAGTAGTAGTAGTAGTAGTGGTGGTGGTGGTGGTGGTGATGGTGGTGGATGGTGGGTGGTGGTGGTGGTGGTGGTGGTAGTAGTAGTAGTAGTAGTAGTAGTAGTAGTAGTAGTAGTGGTGGTGGTGGTGGTGGTGGTGGTGGTGGTGGTGGTGGTGGTGGTGGTGGTGTTGTTGTTGTTGTTGGGATGATAGTGGTGATAGATTTGGTAGTGGTGCTTGTGGTAGTGAGGGTGTGGGTGATGGACTGGAGGGGTTAGGGGTTGTGAGGGTGGCGATTATGACGGTGAGTTGTGATGTTGGATGTATTGGATGAGGTGATGCTGATGGTGGTGGTGCTGGTTGTGGTGGTGGGTATGTTGGTGGTGGTTGTGATGGTGGTTGTCGGTGAGGTGGTGGTGGTCGTAGTGTGGTGTGGTATTGTGGTGGTGGTGCGTGGGTGTGTTGTTAGTGGTGTTGGTGCTGGGATGGTTGGAGGGTGGAGTGGTGATGATTGTGGTGGAGTTGGGATTGTGGGACGGTGGAGTGGTGATGATTGTGGTTGTGTTGGGATGGTGGGAGGGTGGAATGGTGATGATTGTGGTGGTGATTGGATGGTAGGAGGGTGGAGTGGTGATGATCGTGGTTGTGTTGGGATGGTGAGAGGGTGGAGTGGTGATGATTGTGGTGGTGTTGGGATGGTGGGAGGGTGGAGCGGTGATAATTGTGGTGATGTTGGGAGGGTGGAGTGGTGATGATTGTGGTGGTGCTAGGATGGTGAGAGGGGTGGAGTGGTGATGATTGTGGTGGAGTTGGGATGGTGGGAGGGTGGAGTGGTGATGATTGTGGTGGTGTTGGAATGGTGAGAGGGTGGAGTGGTGATAATTGTGGTGGTGTTGGGATGGTGAGAGGGTGGAGTGGTGATTGTGGTGGTGTTGGGATGGTGGGAGGGTGGAGTGGTGATGATTGTAGTGGTGTTGGGATGGTGAGAGGGTGGAGTGGTGATAATTGTGGTGGTGTTGGGATGGTGAGAGAGTGGAGTGGTGATTGTGGTGGTGTTGGGATGGTGGGAGGGTGGAGTGGTGATGATTGTAGTGGTGTTGGGATGGTGAGAGGGTGGAGTGGTGATAATTGTGGTGGTGTTGGGATGGTGGGAGGGTGGAGTGGTGATGATTGTAGTGGTGTTGGGATGGTGGGAGGGTGGAGTGGTGATGATTGTGGTGGTGGTGGGAGGGTGCAGTGTTGATGATTGTGGTGGTGGTGGTAATGATAGTAGTTGTCATGTTAGCAATTTGACTAATTTCACACTTAAACATCCTAAACCCCGTAACGTATCTTCTGTCTCATACTCAGCATCGACCACTGAAGACAGAAACCATTCAAGAATAGCAGACTCAACTTATTTCAGAGAAAATACTACAATTTAAAAAAAAATGAACACGTATAAGTAGTAGGATCCAATTCTGTTGAATGTTTGAAGCTGATCAGGGAAGGTTTTCTCAAGGTATTGCACTAAAACCAAAATCGGGAACTGCGTTATAAGACTGATAAAAGCCCCGTCCCATCACAAAAGTTTTATGAACTTTCCTCTCGCTCTAGTTCACCAGCGCTCAAGAAATTTGAAGCCTATCCATTAGGGCATTCTCAATTTATAAACGACAACCATTCAGCAAGAAAGGAAATGCTGCCTGTGCGTATTACCGGCTCTTCAATAAAACCGCATGAATATACATTTTTTAAGGATTCATTAAACTCGTGAAATTTAAGAAAACATAAAATGCAAGTTTTTTTTTTTTAGTATCTCTTCGTTTTCTTTCCATTTGTATTCTATTTCAAATTCTCTACAATCCTGACAGATTTTTTTTCTTTAAGAAACTGGAATTAGGTGTCCTCGAAAATGGAATTTTTATATGGTTTCCGGATCTGTGCTATTTTTTCCTCATAAGGTTGCTATTTGTATTTCCAAAAGGCCTTATATAACAGGCTTAAAATTTTTAACACTGGTATCCTCAGCTAGGGATAAGTCCATTCAATTATATCCATGTGCAGGCGGCCACTGATTCCTGTGAGGTAAATTAAAAAAGCCTCTTCTGATGAGCCTTAAGATTCTGAAAACAGGCGCACTCTACTGACATAAAGGTTGGGATTGTTATTGCGGTATGAATGAGCCAATTTACAAATTTTCTTTAGAAAACAGCGTGTTTTTATTTATCCGTGGAATAACTTGAATAATCCTTATCTGAAAGATCTTAAATAGCTGATGTTTCTTAAGGGCAGGTCAGCACTCATGAAATTTAGGCATCCTCCAGTTATTGCTCGCGATTCAGCAATAGGAAGTTCATTAACTACATTAACAAACTGGGAAATTTGTATCTTCATAGCCTAAACTTATATAGGTCTCCATCCTATCATTAAGATAAAACAGACATTAAAGACTGAAACTGTTTACAGGAGACATATTCAAGCTATTGAAAGGAAAATTATCTAAAGTATTTTGTGAATAACATTGGGATATTGGTTTCAGTAAATTTAAATAAGTATGTTAGAGGACAATCAGTAGAGACTATCTAGTTATTCCATGAATAACAAAAAGGCACAATACCGTGACTGGAACAATACGCAAATAACCTGCACACAGAAGAGAGGAGCTTACGACGACGTTTCGGTCCGACTTGGACCATTTACGGGTTATTTGTGTATAGTATTCCATGGAAACCAATATCAGGAACGGTTTACATAATATTGACCAGAATGCACCTGAGCATGCCAGTAGCTGCATGAACTTTTCCTTAATTACTGTGAACTGGGGTTGAAATTTTGAAGCCAATGGGATTACGGGTTGTGTAGTTTTAGAGAAAAAACTTTAGATAAAGGAAAAAAAACTTCTGTCAACTACTAAAAAGTACCCTTTCGGGGATATCTAATTCTCTGTAAGAACGTCCCCGTTAAACCTCTGTGTTTATCAGTCTTCAGTTCTGAAGGAAAAAGTTTTTAAAAGACCTTCGGAAAGTTCAATTGTTTGTTGCGTCTGGCGTTCGTCCGCTGTATCTGGCGAAGAGATTGAGATAAGGCGCCATGAGTCTGGCCGAGCAGGGACTGGGGAAGGGGGGCGAAATTAGCCAGGTGGCTCTTCTGAAAGACGATTAAATCCCACTCGACAAGTTCCTCGCGTTTCTGGGCGTTTAGGATTAGATTCTGCGATCAGGTCGCTCAATTGTTTCTGTTTTTTTTTTTCTCTCCGTTTTGATTCACATCTAAAGCGCCTGTGATCGATTTTTTTTTTTTTGCTGTAACATCGGAGACATGGGGGTTAAATTTTTACTAGTGTCTCAGACTAGTAGACAGCGGCAAAAGTCGACAAATGGAGATACAGATATTGGCAGTAGAGGATATTTTTAAAAAGGATCCTTTGCTATCAGATTCTGTCGGGCACTTGTAGTTACGTTTTGTCATTCTGTCCTGCACTTGTGGACAGATTCAGATTTTTTAGATATATTGATTTTACTTTCAATAGTATGGAGGTTTGGATTTTTTGTCTGCGTATTATTCACTACCTAGACGTGTACGTAGATGTTCCACAGAACTTGTGACTCAATTATCTTACTTTCAGTAGAGATCAATACAAGGCGTGATTTGGCACTTCTTTTATGTCTGGCACATTATTTGTGTGTCTGGCAGGGTACTTATCCATCTGGCAGATTATTGGAGAGTCTGGCAGGTTATTTGTGCATCTAGCAGTTTATTTGTTTCTGACAGGTTACTTATGTTTTTGGAAGGTAACTTGTGTTTCTGGCAGGTTACATGTGTGTCTGGCAGGTTAGGTGTGTGTCTAGCAAGTTATATATGTGTCTGTCAGGTTACGTGTGTATCTGGCAGGTTACGTGTGTATCTGGCAGGTTACGTGTCTGGCAGGTTATGTGTGCGCCTGGCAGGTCTTCCAGGAAGGTCACAAGCTGCCATCATGTGAACTGAGGGGAAAGAAATTTGCTTTTTCGAACTTTATATTAGTCACTGAAATATTATCGAATGAAAAATCTATTTGTTCTATACATGATCTTCTAGGAAAACAAAAGGAACAAGGAAGTGAGTGATGGTTAATTTGTTTTTCTTCTTTGGATTACCCTACCTTGCTGAGCAGCAGCTGACGGGTTAATGTGTCAGACATTGAGAATGCAAGTTACTTAACTTAAAGACTTTTTTTTTTTAAAGACGTTTCCATAGTGAGAGTTGTGTCGAGTCGTTCCTCGTGTTTTGGTCTGTCTTGCCCATACGTCTGAGCATGACGTGTTAAGATATACAATGAGGTTTATGATATTTTAATGAGACGACGTTTCGTCCACCAGAGACTTCGCGAATCGGTGAAATCCCTGGTGGATGAAATGTCTTCTCAATATGTCATAAACCTCATAGTATGTCTTATTAACATACGTATATAAAATTGTACTAGAGAACCTGCCGAGAGACATGCATGGTTCCGCTGCGTACATGATGTATTTTTCTAAACAGAAGGATTGTACGGTTCAGAGGTTGTAGTGTCGTGAATTTTGACTTGATTCCCACGCGGAGGGGTTAAAATAACACAGACTTGATCCTTGGCCGGCCTCAGTTTATTAATTGCATTAATATATATATATATATATATATATATATATATATATATATATATATATATATATATATATATATATAATGTCGTGCCGAATATGTAAAACTGGTCAATTAGCAAGAACTCATTTAAAATTAAGTCCTTTCTGAAATTTTCTCTTATACGTTTAAAGATATATTTTTTTCATTAATGTTAATGTAAAAAATTTTAATTTTGCACTAAAAGAATCTTAGAAAACTTACCTAACCTTATCATAACAAGAACAATTTATTTTAGCCTAACCCAACTAAATATATTTTAAATATGTTTACAATAATTTAGTACTAAACAAACACAGTCAAATATATTTTTTTCGTTAGGTTCAGAATTATTTTGGCGAAATTATTGCATACACAAATTTTCGCTTGTCCTATATGGCAGAATGAGAGTTGCTATTTAAGCCAAGATCGCAAGTTCTGCCTATTCGGCACGACATATATATATTAATGCAATTAATAAACTGAGGCCGGCCAAGGATCAAGCCTGTGTTATTTTTATTCCGTGTGATTCATTTAAGGTCATTTTACTGCCAGATTGTTCTGTCTCGTCTCGGATATTTCTTTGCTGTCTATGGACAATTCTTGACTCTGGTTAATTCAAATCATAGCTAATACGGATCATGGTCGATTCAGACTAGATATTTAGTAATCTGCGTAGCATTAAAACGTAATACTGTTGCATGTACATTGATGGGGAGGGCTAACCCTGCTGAGGTCGTGAAGCGCCTGGAAATGAAAGATATGCAAGTTTGATTCTAGGAAGGAGAGGGTAGCGCCAATTCACTGGATACAGATCCCTTCTCTAACATCGAGGAATTCTCGTCGAAGGGTCATTAAGCCTCTTTTTTAACAACCTGGCTTTTATACAGGGAAGGGTTCACTTGGTGAAGAACTGCAAGTTCGATACTGTGTATATAATAGGACTGTTAAGACTGTGGAGGGAGAGAGAGAGACACACACACACACACACACACACACACACACACACACACACACACACACACAAAAGAACGGGTAAAAGGCTACCATGTAGTGGAGAGAGAGAGAGAGAGAGAGAGAAAGAGAGAGAGAGAGGGAGAGAGAGGGAGAGACAGGCAGAGAGACAGACAGACGGAGGAGCAGAGATAGACGGAAGGATAGACAGAGATAGACGGAAGGATAGACAGAGACAGGCTGACAGACTGACAGACATGCATAGAAATATGCATATCCTCAATATTTTTTGGATGTTACTGGGAAGATGTGCTCACCAAATTGCATTCTCTTAATTGTGGTTCCAGGAGTCGATTCTCAGCTCCTGCCTCGCCTCTCTACTGGCTGCTGTTGGTTTTCCTCTCTCTTCTGTATGCGTGAGCAATGTCATACATATTCTTAAAGTTATATGGATTCTACCTATACCACTTCGCTGTCTAGGATATTCCACCTCCTGACAACTCTACGTTTTTAACTTCCAGTTGTGCCCTCGTGTATTTAAGATCCGTCTCTCAGACTCTCTCTGGCCTCCTTTTCAATTCTTTTCAATAATTTGTAGGTCGCAATCATGTCGCCTCCGGTCCTTCTGTTCTTTAATGTCGTCAAGTTTTATTCTTCTAACATCTTTTCATAAGTCATGACCCTCGGCTCTGGGACTAGTCTCATTGCAAACCTTTGCACTTTTTCTCATGTTTTATTTGATGAGGGTTCCATCCTGCGCTGCATACTCCAAAACAGGTCTCACATATGTCGCAAATAGAGTCGCGAATGCTTTCTTATTAATGTTATGAAAGTTACCTCTTAAATTTTTGCCGGTCTCACTTTTGTTGCAGCGGTTATTCGGCTGATGTGTGTCTCGGGCGGAATACTCAAAGTTATGCAGCCTTTGTGTCGTCTCCTGAGCCTGTAAAGTGTTTTTGGTCGTCTTTGTCCTACGATTTTCCAAACTTTGCATTTGTTATAGTTAAATTGTAACAGTCTCTTGTGAGACCAATCATACGGATTGTTCAGATTCATCTGCAGTCTTTCCAGGTCTACTCCTGCTTGTGTTCTCCTCACTGATTTTATATCTGCTGACTTTATTTCTTCTGTCATATCATCTACATTTAACAAGAAACAGAAGTGGTCCAAGTAGTGGAGCTCCAGTCGTCACACTTGCGCATTCCAAGTGTGAAAACAACGCGCTGCTTCCTTCCCGTTAAGTAATCCTTAAGTAAGTTTATTTAGGTATATGTTCACGTAAGTACAATTATCATACCTGGTAACACGTGTAAATTTCCTAGGATAAAAAAAAAAAAGTCAGACACTGACTTATTTCTTTGATCCACTGTAGTACTTTTCTGTAATTCCTGCCTGTTCTTTTAGCTTGTACCAGTCTCTTGTGGGGAACTGCATCGAACTCCTTCTTGCATCCAAAATATATACAGTCCACCTATCCCTTTCTCTCCTGCCTCATTTTCATTACATAGAACTTGTGAGAGACGATTTACCATCTCAAAAGCCGTACTGGTTGGTGTTAATGGTTTTACTCCTGTCCAGGTGTTCCACTTCTCTTTTGTAGTTCACTGCCACCTGTCTGTCCCCATTTTTAAACTTTGGGACTACATTCACTGTCTTCCAGACCTATGGAAGCTGCCCTGTTTTAGTCGACACAGTTATTCTTTCTTTCGGAAAATTCATGGAAAAATGATGTTTGGTTCCATTTCCTAAGAGGTATTTAATTCGCTGTATTGTATCCAGTACTCATTGATGCACTCTCCCTCCTTGACTATCTGGTTATGTTCCTGATTCCACTTTGAATACTTCCTTAAATCTTTTGCTCAGCTTGTCGCAGACTTCCTGGCCATTCCTAGTGAGCTCCCCTCTTTCACAATTGCCTTCCTTCTGATGGGGCCGTAACTCAGTTCATATTGGGCTTTTGATGATATGTCATTCTCAAGATGTATTTCAGCCTCTCTTCTTAAACACGTGTATTCATTTCTGCCTCTTTTCCTTGCTTTCCTATTGTCTAGTATTTTTTGCTTTCTGTATTTCTTCCATGATATAACGCCTTTAACTGTTGCCTCGCTGTACCCCTGGGTGAACTATGGGTTTACCCTGTTCTTGTCCGTGTTTCCTCTCCTTTTGGGTATGAATTTCTCCTCTGCTTCCCTGCAATTTTCATCATTTCAGTCTTTCTATGTAGCCCTCTTTCTCATAGCACTCCTTTTTACACCTCCTCGGGTTTCTCAGCATTATGTGTGTGTGTGTACTCACCTAAATGTGGTTGCAGTAGTCGAGACATAGCTCTAGGCCCCGCCTCTTCACTGGTCGCTACCAGGTCACTCTTCCCGCTCCATGAGCTTTATCATACCTCTTCTTAAAGTTATGTATGGATCCTGCCTTCGCTATATCACTTCCCGGACTATTCCACTTCTTGACAACTCTGTGACTGAAGAAATACTTCTTAACATCCCTGTGATTCATCTGAATCTTCAGCTTCCAACTCTGTCCCCTTGTTGCTGTGTCCCATCTCTGGAACATCCTGTCTGTCCACCTTGTCGATTCCTCTCAGTATCTAATATGTCGTTATCGTATCCCCCCTATTCTTCCTGTCCTCCAGTGTCGTCAGGTCGATTTCCTTGAACCTCTCCTCATAGGACAACCCCCCTTAGCTGCGGGACTAGTCTTGTTGCAAACCTTTGCACTTTCTCTAATTTCCTTACGTGCTTTTCTATGTGTGGGTTCCAAACTGATGCTGCATACTCCAACATGGGCCTAACGTACACAGTGTACAGGGTCCTAAACGATTTCTTAATAAGATGTCGGAATGCTGTTCTTAGTCATTTGACTGACGTGCGCCTCAGGAGATATGCCCGGTGTAATACTCACCTCAAGACCCTTGTCCTTGAGTGAGGTTTGTAGTCTCTGGCCCCCTAGACTGTACTCTATCTTTGATCTTTGCCCTTACCCAGTCTTCATTACTTTACACTAGGTGGGGTTGAACTCCAGGAGTCAGTTGCTGGACCATGCCTGTGGCCTGTCTAGATCGTTTTGTAGTTCTGCCTGGTCCTCGCCCGACTGAATTATTCTCATCAACTTCACATCACTTCGGAGTCTATTCATTCCGTTATGTCGTTCATAAATACTAGAAACAGCACCAGTTCTAGGACTGACCCTTGTGGCACCCCGCTCGTCACAGGCGCCCACTCTGACATCTCGCCATGTACCATGACTCGCTGTTGTCTTCCTGACAGGTATTCCCTGATCCATTGCAGTGCCTTCCCTGTTATCCCTGCCTAGTGTGTGTGTGGTGTGTGTGGTGTGGTGTGTGGTGTGTGTGGTGTGGTGTGTGTGGTGTGTGTGGTGTGTGTGGTGTGTGTGGTGTGTGTGGTGGTGGTGGTGTGTGTGTGTGTGTGTGTGTGTGTGTGTGTGTGTGTGTGTGTGTGTGTGTGCGTGTGTGTCTGTGTGCGTGTGGGTGTTTGTGTGTGTGTGGTGTGTGAGTATGTGTGTGAGTATATGTGTGTGTGTGTATGTGTGAGTATATATATATGTGTGTGTGTGTGTGTGTGTGTGTGTGTGTGTGTGTGTGTGTGTGTGTGCGAGCGCGCTCGTGTGTATGTGTGTGTGTATGTGTGTGCGTGCTCGTGTGTGTGTACTCACCAGTCGTGGTTGCACGGGTCGATTCAGAGCTCCTGGCCCAGTGTGTGTGTGTGTGTGTGTGTGTGTGTGTGTGTGTGTGCCAGCGTGAGCTGGGGCCCGAGGCCGCGTATCGTCTACACGAGGGTTATTAAGATCACAATCCCCCTAGACTCTAACATCAAGGACACTTTAATCCCTTAGATGGGGAGGAAAGTAAACTGGCAGTGTATATATAATAAACACTTCTGTGTATATATTATACACACTACTGTGTGTATACACTGGTGTAGAAGATATACAAGATAAATAGCTTATATTCTTTATATCAGTGAAGAGTAGGCAAAATATGTAGTGGTGACGGTGATATGGTCCTAGTGAAAGTGAAATGAAAGTGAGGCAGTCGTAGTAAAGGCGATGTTGTGTTGGTGAATGTGAGTTGGCAGTGATGACTGTGATGTGGTGCTGGAGAATATGAGATGGTGCTGGTGAAGTTGAGGGGTAGAGAGCGAATGTGAACTGATAGTGATGAAGGTGAAGTGGTGCTGAAGATGAAATGGTACTAGTGAAGGTCCACATCGGTCTGCTTCCACCCAGACGCAGTTTGGGTATTTTTCTTTTTTAGACCGTCCGCCTCCAAACATTTCCTTTCCATGTATCTCTTTTCTTACGATTAATTCGGCGTCGTTCCGGGCAATGAAATGTCCATATTTATCGTGGTAAATGACACAGACGTTGTTTATGTTCTGGGATAGCCCCTCAGAGCTGCGGTCTTGATGTCACTGGATGACCATGATGACCTCTGCTCACTGGCTCTGGTCTTGATGTCAGGGGACGACCATGATGACCTGTAGTTACTAGTCTTGATGTCCGTGTTTTATGTTGGCCTTTGCGATGTTTGTCCAAGCCTCGGTGATCTCAAAGGCCACATCAATGCATCGTGTTCGCAACGAACCCAGAGAGGATTCGTCGGTCCGCTTCGTTACATTCCTTGACTTCACCAGGAATTTTCCTGACCTTAATTCACTCACTAATACAATTTTAAGGCAGAA
Source organism: Cherax quadricarinatus (assembly GCF_038502225.1). Classification (NCBI taxonomy): domain Eukaryota; kingdom Metazoa; phylum Arthropoda; class Malacostraca; order Decapoda; family Parastacidae; genus Cherax; species Cherax quadricarinatus. The sequence continues at coordinate 35,845,641 of NC_091308.1, forward strand.
AAACAGATATATCTGGTGATTACGCTTGTCATATTTGAGTTTACCTTCCAGAAGCAGCGTTGCTGTGGCACATCTTAGCCTAAGAGAAAAAAAAAAAAAACACTGGTGGAAGAAACTACGTAGGATGATTATATTGGTCGGATGTGGTGTATTGGTCTCTTGCATTGGTAGGTTGTAGCAGTACATTTTGTTATAAGATTGGGTAGTAGGCCGTAATAATGAATAAAGCACATGTGTCTTATTCATCATCTTATCGATACTGCATACCGTCACTGCTACCATGCCTTAATAAGGTTGTGTTAGTAGGCTGTGGCAGTAGGCTGTGTTAACAGGCTGTGTTAAATTGTAGTAGTAGTAGTTTTAGTAGTAAGCTGTGTATCAAGGCTTTGTTTTAAACAGTAAGTCGTGTTGATCTGCTGAATTGTTTAGGCGTGGCTGACTGAGGAGGTATGATAAGCTTTTATGTCTCTCTCTCTCTCTCTCTCTCTCTCTCTCTCTCTCTCTCTCTCTCCCTTCTCTTCCCTTTG
>NC_091308.1:35853667-35951167 GCF_038502225.1 Cherax quadricarinatus
CCTTGTCCTGATTTTTTTAACGTGGAATAACATAAACAACACATACATCTCAAACAGCAGCAATAACAATATCAACAGCTTTATTAACAGCAGCACCAATGGCTGTAAAATCATTAGCAGTAACAACAGCATTAACAGAAACAAGGCAACGCTTGCATCATCAGTTGTCAGACTGATCGAGGCTAAGGAATAATCGCATCTTCCACTGTCTCCAGCATGTAATCTCGGTATTAAATTGGTGCTAGCAGCTCCAATAGTGCTAATAGCACTAACACCAGCACTAGCAAAAGCAATAACAGAGCCAACATCACCAAAAATAGCAACAACACCAGCATGAACGTCGTACAAACAGCAACCACTCAAGTTTCGGTAACAGAGTCTACAACCCTCACAACCAGCAACACCAGCAGTAGTACCAATATCATCAATAATACCAGCCCCAAAATCAGCATCACTATTAACAGTAACAACAGCGCTAGCATAGCAAATATTGTCACAACACCAGCGCTAACACAGCAAATATTGTTACAAACATCAGCATCCGCTCCAGTCCCAACAGCATCAATAACAGCACAATAACCAGCATCAACAACACAAACGACAGCAGCAATATCAACTCCAATATCAGTACCAACACCGGTGCTAACACCAGCATCAGTATCATCACCGGTGCCAACTCCGGCATCAACACAAAATCAGCACAGACATCAACACTAGGACAGGCAGCAGCATCAACACCGGTATCAACAGCGACACCATCAGCACCACTATTACTACCAACAAAGCACCAAAACCGGCACTAAAAGCTATTTCCAGTAGGAACGAGGATAATTGTTTGTAAGATGAACTCTCTGTTGTTCGTGGCTTTGGGCATACCTACAAGCATCACTCATCTAGGACAACCCATGTTCGTTATACATACAAGCATCACTCAAATAGGACAACCCATGTTCGTTATACATACAAGCATCAATCAAATAGGACAACCCATGTTCGTTATACATACAAGCATTACTCATCTAGGACAACCCATGTTCGTTATACATACAAATATCACTCTAGGACAACCCATATTCGTTATACCTACAAGAATCACTCTAGGACAACCCATGTTCGTTATACCTACAAGAATCACTCTAGGACAACCCATGTTCGTTATACCTACAAGCATCACTCCTCTAGGACAACCCATGTTCGTTATACATACAAGCATCGCTCCTCTAGGACAACCCATATTCGTTATACATACAACATCACTCCTCTAGGACAACCCATGTTCGTTATACCTACAAGCATCACTCTAGGATAACACATGTTCGTTATACCTACAAGAATCACTCTAGGACAACCCGTGTTCGTTATACCTACAAGCATCACTCCTTTAGGAAAACCCATGTTCGTTATACCTATAAGCATCACTCCTCTAGGACAACCCATGTTCGTTATACCTACAAGCATCACTCTAGGATAACCAATGCTCGTTATACCTGCAAGAATCACTCTAGGATAACCCATGTTCGTTATACCTACAAGCATCACTCCTCTAGGAAAACCCATGTTCGTTATACCTATAAGCATCACTCCTCTAGGACAACCCATGTTCGTTATATGCGTGCAGATCTCAACGTTTACTAGAAATACTCAGCTACTGCGTTCTCAGACGTATCCCTGCCGTTGGTAATATATTTACCTCTGTGTGGTTAAAAAAATGTTTTTAAGATAGGGATACAGTGAAACATTACTTTATATTCCCCAGTCCTAGTAATTCCCGGGGTAACACTGACACTGGGGGTAAAGCACTCTGTGACGAATAAATCTATCACTTTATTTTTATTAAGAAAGTTGTGAATGCGTGGACCCAGTGACGCCTCTCTTACTACCTTAGTGACTCTGGGGATTGTGTGGTGGCTCGTTGCTACCTAGAGAGGTGTCTACCTGCAGGGTGTTCCGGGGTCAACGCCCCCGCGACCCAGTCCTTGACCAGTTACTGCCTCGATTCTTGGCACTTCCGGTATATCTAGCTATAATGCTATATATACTGGAAGTGCATTTGGAAACTTTGAAACTAGAGTATGTGAGCCTCTCTCTGCTCTTTGCTCACTAACATTACTATCATCACCCCATAACCCACCACTATTACTACCATAACAGCCACATAATATCATCCACCTACAGCGGTAATAACGCAGGATTAATACTTTCCTCCAGTAATAAATCTCAAGTGGGTAACCAGTTTCCCCCATCCCCTAGGTACATAAACGTGTAAGGAAGTGCCCAGGTGGATACTTCCTTGACTGCTCAATCCCAGTGAGCTCTAGCTGCCCCGCATGACTCCTTCCAAACACATTTTTAATTAAGCAAAACTGAATACACCATGAACCTACAACTGCCCGACTCTTTATGATAGTTACATGATGGGAACAAAAGCTAATTAATTTTCCTCTGTCTTACTGCCTCACGCGGGATGGGTTGGGCACCACCTATCCTGTACTAACTGATAGTTATATAAGAGAATAAGTTATCTATATTTTCCCTATCATAATCCATCACACAGGATGGATTGTGTTTCTACCCATCTTTGTATCACAGTTATGTAGTGGGTACAAAAGCTAGCTCAGTTTCCCCCCTGCCATATTCCATTATACAGGATGGATGGGTTATACTGCTGCCTTACTTTATATGATAGTTATGTCATGGGAACAAAAGATAGTTAGGTTTTCTTGCCATATTCCATCACACAGAATGGGTTCCGTACACGAGAGGAAATTTCTCAGCGAGTTGGGGGAATTTCAGTAAAGTGATGAGAATATCGCCAAGCATTCAGAGTGGTGGTGGCCACAAACCAAGGGAGGGGTTACCCTTGCACGGCAAACTAAGGGTTGCTTCCCCTCACTCGCACAATTCTCCCCTATCCCCCTTGTTCTGTTTTATAGCGCCATCTCCCCCACACGCCCGTACGTAACACAGGTGAAACACAAACAATATACATTTCAGCCCATACTTATTCTCTCTCCCTCTCTCTCTCTCTCTCTCTCTTTATATATATATATATATATATATATATATATATATATATATATATATATATATCTCCCTCTGTCTCTTTCCCCATTCCTAATTCATGTTTATCGCGTCCTCTCCTCCCCTCTATCGTTCATTGCGCGAGGGTCAACAAACCGAGGATTTCATGACCCATAATTATTTTTTCCCCTCAATTACCGTCTATACCCTTCCTTGGCATTTTCTCTCCCCTCTCCCATATTCAGTGAGGCAATAAACTCCATATTTAATAATTTAATATTCCCTCTGATTGTTTTAAATCTGCTGACAAATGCCAGTTATGTATACACGTACATGGATGTTATATACGTATTGCCTTAATGAACAATGTATCACATCCTTTAGTCAATCATTCATATTTTTCCCCTCCTTAATATGTGCTATCATGTCGTTAAACTACAATAGGTATGTGAGACAGATTTAACTATACATAAGCCCTTATTGGTTATTTATTACATCATGCTGCTCCAGATATCCCGCCAGTCTAATTATCTTATTTTATAACCCTAGACAACCCTCCATTAGTTCGACATTGCCTACGTATACTATTGTTTTAATGCCTTAATCTTACTTGTTATATTATTGCTTTCTGGCTTTCTGGGATGTGCGTGATCTTCACCGATTTTTAGATATTTACTAGCGGTTTAGATAATGCCTCTGCTCTCTCTCTCTCTCTCTCTCTCTCTCTCTCTCTCTCTCTCTCTCTCTCTCTCTCTCTCTCTCTCTCTCTCTCCTTCAAAACCCAAGGATACATCTTTGTCGGGTTTCATTTCATTTGCTCTGTTCTCGTATGCTTTTCATCGTCCTTTTGTAATTTTAAGGGTTGAATCGAGTGACTGCCTTATAATTACCTACGAAGGGTGGCAGTCTATTTCAGTTATAATAGTCCTTGTTACATTTACACTTCAACCCGAATGGAATCTGCTAGCAACACATCCTCAACTCTTCAACAATTTCGTGATTGCAAAGGTCGAGTTTCAGCTCTTGGCCAAGCCTCTTGTTGCTTGCTAGAATGTCTTCTCTCTTGCCTTGTAGATCCTGTCATCCCATTCTTAAAATTATGTATGGAGCCTTACTCCACCACATCTTCATCCAGGTCAACCCACTTTCTGGCCATCCAAATGCTGAAGTAATGCTTCCTGACAGCCCTGTCAGCCATCAGTGTCTATAGCTTCCAACCGTGCCCTCTTGCACTTATTGCCCTCTTCTTGAAAAGTCTGTGCATGTCCACCCTATTAAATCCTTAGATTATTTTTGTCATCATGTCTTCCCTTTTTCTTCTACCCTCCACTGTCGTTAGGGTCTCTTCCTCCAGCCTCTCCTCAAGGCTCATTTTCCTTAGCTCTATGACTAGTCTCGTTGCAGACGTGTGCACTTTCTCCAGTTTTTCTTTTTTTATCACGTTGTAACAGGTGAGGGTTCCATGCTGGTGATGCAATCTGTAAGATAGGTCTAACATATTTCACATATATGATTATGCATGACTGTTGAGATTCCTGAAAACTAAGCATTCATTACAGAAGTAATTCGCTTGTTTCTCTGCGATATGCGAGGTACTATGCTTATCATTCAACGTTTAAGTAAGATTCGCCGCCATAGTCCCGAAGTATATATTCAGCTTCCGATCTTCTTGCCCCTTAACTAGTTTTCATAACTGCATTTGCTGTGGGTTGAATTCAAGGAGCCGCTTGTCTTACTAGTTGTTGAGTTTGTTCAGGTCCATTTGTAGACTTTTCTTGTCCTCATCGATTTTGATTCTCCTTATTAATTTTAACAACCTCTGCAAACATAGGTTGCAGCCGAATACTGGGTTTGGTACGTCATTGCTAGCCACACGAAATCCACCATCAGCACCACAGCCCGACTTATCAGGGATTGAAATGCCCAGTTCTCTTCTCCAATATGTGGTTGCAAGTTTTTGCTTATCAGCTGGCAGCTAATTTCGTGAACCCTATCATACCTATTTTTAAAGCTGTGTATATCGGCTGCATTTCCCAAACTGTTGTCAAGGCCATTCTACTTCCTGACCATTCCGGAGCTGATGAAATGTTTCCTAATATCCATGTGACTCATTTTTTTTATCAACTTCTAGCTTTGTCCTTGTGTTCCCGTTCCCTGTCTCTCGAACCTCTTCCTATCCACCCTATAAATTTCTCTCATTCTTTTGTACATCATTACCATGTGTATGTGTGTGTGTGTGTGTGTGTGTGTGTGTGTGTGTGTGTGTGTGTGTGTGTGTGTGTGTGTGTGTGTGTGTGTGTGTGTGTGTGTGTGTTTGTCTATGTGTGTGTGTGTGTGAGTGTGTGTACACGTGCGTGTGTCACCAGTCATTTGTGTCAGTCTCTGTTTCCACTTCCATTTCCTCTCTCTAGTTCCATTGTTCCTTCATTTACCAATACTGTTGTTTCCATCTTTGGCAGATTGTTTCTTCCTGCTTCCCCCTCACTCTCCATCCCAGCTTCTTATCTCTTAGATTCATAATTATGAGAACACGATTTAGTTACGGATGTTTCTATTTTTCATTTTTTTTTTAAATTTATGCAAATGTTGAGAAAAAAAATATCAGCAGTACACAGAGTTTATTTCAGGCTGTTTTATATTCGCGGGGAAAACTGCTTTTTTCACCCACCAATAAAACGTATTTGATACTATATAAAAAAAAGTCAGATAAATTGTCTAACTTTTATAAAGCGCGTATAGTGATCGTACAGCTGGGTGGGAGACATAAGTGATCGTACGGCCGGCACTGCCGGTGCTCCGTGGTGATGATCGTACGGATGGTCCTGCGGGAGCCTCGTAGTGATCGTACAGCCGGCACTGCCACTGCATTTTTTTTTTTTTGATGACACAAGTAGTACTGCTACTATACCATGATCGCATTGCTGGCACTGCTAGCGCCAACTGATGATCGCATGGCTGGCACTTCTGGTACCCGTTGGGGATCCTTCTTCTGGCACTGCCAACGTAATCATACGGCTGGCAGTGACAGTGCCCAGTGGTGATCAAACGACCAGCTTAGCCGTTGACGTATTCATTCTGTTGGCCCCACGATACCGATATCGCTAGATTGTAATACTGGCAGAGGGGACACATGTTGCAACATCAACTGTCGTACGTCCGGTCGCACAGAGGATGGAAATAGGGAAACAATAGATATAATCGTAGGGCTGGCAGCTCGGCGGTTAGGAACCCTGTTCGTGAAATACTGGTTTTATGCATACCCGCTCCTTGTTTATATCCCACATATTGCACCCGAACAGATATTTGCAATTTTCGCAAAGAATGGAACAATTTCAAAGACAATAGAGCCGGCTGGAAGCACTGGATTACAAGTTTATATTTTTGTTATAGGAAGGATATTGTCGTACTTCGAGGGAGGCCGATGGGGAGTATATTAGGAAGTGGAACGAAGCCCGTTACCTCATTCTCTGCTACACTAGCGTGTATCCTGGTGAAGATACACCAAGAGATGTCTCGCCACATAGGGAGTTATGCATCTTTCCCTGTTTATACACTATGAAGCATGCATCTCTCCATATATATATATATATATATATATATATATATATATATATATATATATATATATATATATATATATATATATCCACTGCCACGAGTGTCCTCGCAACATGAAACAACGAGTCTAGTTCGCAAGGCTCATGTTGTTTGTAGGATCGATGGTGGAGTGGATAAGGTGACACGTACGTTGTGTTGTCTCTTGAGGCGGGACATTTTGTCGTGGGCTTTTATATATATATATATATATATATATATATATATATATATATAAGCATGTATGTATATGTGTGTGTGTGTCGTGCTGAATAGGTAAAACTGGTCAATTAGCAAAAACTCATTTAAAATTAAGTCCATTCTAAAATTTTCTCTCATACGTTTAAAGATATATATTTTTCATTATGTTAAATAAAAAAATAATAATTTTGCACCAAAAGAACCTTAGAAAACTTACCTAACCTTATTATAAAAAGCGCAATTTAGTCTAATCCAACTAAATATATTTTAGATAAGTTTAAAATAATTAAATAAACAAAGACAATGAAATATATTTTCTTCGTTAGGTTCAGAATGATTTTTGCAAAATTACTGCATACTCAAATTTTTGCTTGCCTTATTCGGCAAGAAGAGCGTTGCTATTTAGGCCAAAATCGTAAGTTTTACCTATATAACATAAGAACATGAGAAAGAAGGAACACTACAGCAGGCCTACTGGCTTATGTGAGGCAGGTCCAAGTCTCCTACCGGCTTAAGCGTAAGTCCCAACCTAGTCAGGTCATGTCACATTCACTTAAGGAAGGAACACCGCATCTGACTTTGTAGCACAAGTTAGTCAGGTTCAACTCACACCCACCCACACCCTCTCATGTATTTATCAAATCTATTCTTAACACTACACAACGTTTTAGCTTCTTTGACGGTACTAGGGAGTTTGTTCCACTCATCCACAACTCTATTACCAAACCAGTGCTTTCCTATATCCTTCTCGAATCTGAATTTTTCCCACTTAAAACCATTGTTGCAAGTCCTGTTTTGGCTAGATATTTACTTATTCCTGTTTTCCATTATGCACCTCAGTCATATTCCCCCTAATTCTACGCCTTTCTAGAGAGTGCAGATTCAGGGCCCCTCAGTCTATCCTCATAAGGAAGATTTCTTATACATGGGATCAACTTTGCCATCCTCCTTTGTACGTTTTCCAGACCATTTATATCCTTTCTGCAATACGGTGACCAAAACTGTGCAGCATAATCTAGATAATCTAGATGAGACCTAACCAAGGATATATAGAGTTGAAGAGCCTTAGGACTCATTTATGCTTCTTTATATGAAGCCAAGGATTCTGTTCGCTTTATTGCGAACACTTATGCACTGTTGTCTTGGTTTTAGATTACTGCTAACCAGAACTCCAAATCCTTTTCACAATCAGTAATATTAAGATCTACAGTTTATATGTGGCATGGTTATTTTTCTGTCCAATCTATTCAAATCTTCCTGGAGTGCTCGATGTCCTCGTCAGAATGAATTCGTCGTCCTATTTTAGTGTCATGGCAAACTTGCTTATATTCCCTCATCTATGTCTTTTCTGTAGATTGTGAATAACATGAGGCCCAACACTGACCCTTATAGAACACCGCTCGTGACACTTCCCCACTCCGATTTCTTCCCATTTATGCAAACTCTCTACTGCTTATCAACCTTGCCTCTAACCAGAAAAAAATTTCTCCTATTCCGTGTGCCTTAATTTTCCTCATTAGTCTCTGACGTGGGACTCTAACCCACCTAACCCCATATTAGGTCAGGAGGGTTAAATCTCAAAGTTTTCAGATAGCAGAAGGTAGAATTACTAGATTTTAAGAGCCAGCTCTAACCTTCTTCTAACCGCTGAGAACAGGTCATGGGACATAAGATATTACGTTACATTAGTGGATAATACTCATACAGAATGCAGCTATTGTGTGTAACTTTCTAATTAAAAACAATAGAGGGAATGTATGCTCTTATTTGTCAGCTGACAATATCCGATGCCCCAGAACTTTCTAGAACGTTCAGGAAATACTCTCAGTGACGATTAATATGCTGTGTTATTTGTGGATCTCTACTATTACGATTTCTCTAACTAGACAATTCCTGTTTTTTTCTTTCTTTTCAACCCACTAGCAGCCTAATTCTGTAAATCTCTATACTAGTTGTAATCATCTCGTTGCAATCAAATGTGTGTACCTTTGTACACACATTTGACAGGTTAGGACCTCAATAAGTCACTGATTTGCCTCTTTTTTGGGGCTATCGTAGGATATCGACACATGCACACCCATGCTTAAATGAAGCCCCAAGTCTACTTCCTTACTACTGATGATGTATGGATCATGTTGCAGTCAGTGAGCGCCTGTAACCTTACGATACCTTTATCAGTTGTAGCTGGGCGGGTTAAACATTACGTCGACGCTTACGATGGACCTAACATGATGTTATATATCGACGTTCACGACGGACTTTTCATGATATATATTATATCGACGTTCAAGACGGTTTAATATATAGCTTCAAATTAACAATAGCTGAATTCTGTATGTGTATTATCCACTAATGCAAAATAATCTTTTGTGTTCCATGACCTGTTCTCAGTAGTTAGAAGAAGCTTAGGGCTGGCTATTAAAATTTTCTTCTACCTCCTGCTTTCTGAAAACTTTGAGACCTAGCTCACCCCACACCATATGGGGTGTGGTGTGGAGGGACTGGTGGGTGTGATGTGGAGGGACTGGTGGGTGTGATGTGGAGGGACTGGTGGGTGTGATGTGGAGGGACTGGTGGGCGTGATGTAGAGGGGCTGGTGGGTGTGGAGTGGAGAGGCTGGTGGGTGTGGTGTGGAGGGGTTGGTGGGTGTGGTGTGGAGAGGCTGGTGGGTGTGGTAGGGAGGGGCTGGTGGGTGGGTGGTATTCAGCTGTGCCTCTCACATTCTGGGAGAGGTGCTGGCGGGAATCACTCAAGCCGCCATACTCTGAGAAAACTTCCCTTTATTTCTCCTATTGCTACTTTTGGAACATTGAACAGCTCCCGATAATACACTTCTTAGCGTGAAAGTACTCGAGCTAAAGATTTCCTCTCCCTGTGGCTTGTTTTGCATATATATATATATATATATATATATATATATATATATATATATATATATATATATATATATATATATATATATATATGTCGTGCCGAATAGGCAGAATTTGCGATCTTGGCTTAAATAGCAACGCTCATCTTGCCATATAGGACAAGTGAAAATTTGTGTATGCAATAATTTCGCCAAAATTATTCTGAACTTAACGAAAAAAATATATTTCACTGTGTTTGTTTAGTATTTAATTATTGTAAACAAATCTAAAATATATTTAGTTGGGTTAGGCTAAAATAAATTGCGCTTGTTATAATAAGGTTAGGTAAGTTTTCTAAGTTCCTTTTGGTGCAAAATTATAAATTTTTACATCAACATTAATGAAAAAAATATATCTTTAAACGTATAGGAGAAAATTTTAGAAAGGACTTAATTTTAAATGAGTTCTTGCTAATTGACCAGTTTTACATATTCGGCACGACATATATATATATTATATATATACATATATATATATATATATATATATATATATATATATATATATATATATATATATATATATATGTACACGATTATTTATACACATCGGAGTTTTCTTTGACTATCTTAATAGTTCTTGGTCTTATTACTTTTCCTTTTATATCCATGGGGAAATGGAATAAGAATCTTTCCTCCATGAGCCATGCGTGTTGTAAAAGTCAACTAAAATACCGGGAACAATGGGCTAGTAACCTCTTTTCCTGTAATGGTTACTAAAAAGAATAAGAAAATTTTCAAAGTGGGATGTCTGAATGTGTGTGGATGTTGTGCAAATGATAAGAAAGAGATGATTGTGGATGTTATGAATGAGAGGAAGCTGGATGTCCTGGCTTTAAGTGAAACAAAGCTGAAGGGGGTGTGAGAGATTCAGTGGAGAGGAATAAATGGGATTAGGTCAGGGGTTTCAAATAGAGTTAGAGCTAAAGAAGGAGTAGCAGTAATGTTGAAGGATAAGTTATGGCAGGAAAAAAGGGACAATAAATGTAATAATTCAAGGAATATGTGGAGTAAAATAAAGGTTGGATGTGAAGAGTGGGTTATAATAAGCGTATATGCACCTGGAGAAGAGAAAAAGTGTGGAGGAGAGAGATTTTGGGAAATGTTGAGTGAGTGCGTGGGGAGTTTTGAACCAAGTGTGAGAGTACTTGTGGTTGGGGATTTCAATGCTAAAGTGGGCAAAAATGTTGTGGAGGGAGTAGTAGGTAAATTTGGGGTGCCAGGGGTAAATGAAAATAGGGAGCCTTTAATTGAGCTATGTGTAGAAACAGGTTCGGTAATAAGTAATACATATTTTATGAAAAAGAGGATAAATAAATATACAAGGTATGATATAACACGTAATGAAAGTAGTTTATAAGATTATGTATTGGTGGATAAAAGGTTGATGGGTAGGTTCCAGGATGTACACGTTTATAGAGGGGCAACTGATATATCGGGTCATTATTTAGTTGTAGCTACAGTTAGAGTAAGAGGTAGATGGGACAAGAGGAAAATGACAACAAATAAGAGGGAGGTGAAAGTGTATAAACTAAGGGAGGAGGAAGTTTGGGTGAGATATAAGCAACTATTGGCAGAAAGTTGGGCTAGTGCAAGTACGAGTAGTGGGGGGGGTTGAAGAGGGTTGGAATAGTTTTAAAAATGCAGTATTAGAATGTGGGGCAGAAGTTTGTGGTTATAAGAGGGTGAGTGCAGGAGGAAAGAGGAGTGATTGGTGGAATGACGAAGTAAAGGGTGTGATAAAAGAGACAAAGGTAGCTTATGAGAGGTTTTTACAAAGCAGAAGTGCTATACGAAGAGTAGAGTATATGGAGAGTAAAAGAAAGGTGAAGAGAGTGGTGAGAGAGTGCAATAGGAGAGCAGATGATAGAGTGGGAGAGGCACTGTCAAGAAATTTTAATGAAAATAAGAAAAATTTTTGGAGCCGGTTAAACAAGTTAAGAAAGCCTAGGGAAAGTATGGATTTGTCAGTTAAAAACAGAGTAGGGGAGTTAGTAGATGGGGAGACAGAGGTATTGGGTAGATGGCGAGAATATTTGAGGAACTTTTAAATGTCGCCGAAGATAGGGAGGCGGTAGTTTCATGCACTGGCCAGGGAGGTATACCATCTTTTAGGAGTGAAGAACAGGATATGAGTGTGGGGGAGGGGCGTGAGGCATTACGTAGAATGAAGGAAGCAGGGAGGGATATAGTGTTGGAGTGATTGGTATTTTTGTTCAGTAAATGTATGAAAGAGGGGAAGGTACCTAGGGATTGGCAGACAGCGTGTATAGTCCCTTAATATAAAGGAAAGGGGAACAAAAGAGATGATAAAAATTATAGAGGAATAAGTTTACCGAGTATACCAGGAAAAGTGAACAGCAAGGTTATTATTGAAAGAATTAGAGGTAAGACAGAATGTAGGATTGCGGATGAGCAAGGAGGTTTCAGAGTGGGTAGGGGATGTGTAGATCAAGTGTTTACATTGAAGCATATATGTGAACAGTATTTAGATACAGGCAGGGAAGCTTTTATTGCATTTATGGATTTAGAAAAGGCATATGATAGAGTGGATAGGGGAGCAATGTGGCAGATGTTAAAAGTATATAGAATAGGTGGTAAGTTACTAAATGCTGTAAAGAGTTTTTATGAGGATAGTGAGGCTCAGGTTAGGGTGTGTAGAAGAGAGGGAGACTACTTCCCGATGAAAATAGGTCTTAGACAGGGATGTGTAATGTCACCATGGTTGTTTAATATATTTATAGATGGGGTTGTAAAAGAAGTAAATGCTAGGGTATTCGGGAGAGGGGTGAGATTAAATTATGGGGAATCAAATACAAAATGGGAATTGACACAGTTGCTTTTTGCTGATGATACTGTGCTTATGGGAGATTCTAAAGAAAAATTGCAAAGGCTATTGGACGAGTTTGGGAGTGTGTGTAAAGGTAGAAAGTTGAAAGTGAACATTGAAAAGAGTAATGTGATGAGGGTGTCAAATGATTTAGATAAAGAAAAATTGGATATCAAATTGGGGAGGAAGAGTATGGAAGAAGTGAATGTTTTCAGATATTTGGGAGTTGACATGTCAGCGGATGGATTTATGAAGGATGAGGTTAATCATAGAATTGATGAAGGAAAAACGGTGAGTGGTGCATTGATGTATATGTGGAGGCAAAAAATTTTACCTACGGAGGCAAAGAAGGGAACGTATGAAAGTATAGTAGTACCAACACTCTTATATAGTTGTGAAGCTTGGGTTGTGAATGCAGCAGCGAGGAGGCGGTTGGAGGCAGTGGAGATGTCCTGTGAATATTATGCAGAAAATTCGGAGTGTGGAAATTAGGAGAAGGTGTGTAGTTAATAAAAGTATTAATCAGAGGGCTGAAGAGGGGTTGTTGAGGTGGTTTGGTCATTTAGAGAGAATGAATCAAAGTAGAATGACATGGAGAGCATATAAATCTGTAGGGGAAGGGGTCGCCCTCGAAAAGGTTGGAGGGAGTGGGTAAAGGAGGTTGAGTGGGTGAGGGGCTTGGACTTCCAGCAAGCGTGTGTGAGCATGTTAGACAGGAGTGAATGGATTGGAACATGACGAGCTGTTGGAGTGTGAGCAGGGTAATATTTAGTGAAGGGATTCAGGGAAACAGGTTATTTTTATATAGCCGGACTTGAGTCCTGGAAATGGGAAGTACAGTGCCTGCACTTTAAAGGAGGGGTTTAGGATATTGGCAGTTTGGAAGGATATGTTGTGTATCTTTATAGGTATATGCTTCTAAACTGTTGTATTCTGAGCACCTCTGCAAAAAGAGTGATTATGTGTAAGGTGAAAGTGTTGAATGATGATGAAAGTATTTTCTTTTTGGGGATTTTCTTTCTTTTTTGGGTCACCCTGCCTCGGTGGGAGATGGCCGACTTGTTGAATATATATATATATATATATATATATATATATATATATATATATATATATATATATATATATATATATATATATATATATATATGTCGTGCCGAATATGTAAAACTGGTCAGTTAGCAAGAACTCATTTAAAATTAAGTCCTTTCCAAAATTTTCTGTTATACGTTTAAAGATATATTTTTTTTCATTAATGTTAATGTAACAAATTTTAATTTTGCACCAAAATAATCTTAGAAAACTTACCTAACCTTATTATAACAAGCGCAATTTATTTTAGCGTTATCCCAATAAATATATTTCAGATACATTTACAATAATTTAATACTAAACACAATGAAATATATTTTTTGCGTTAGGTTCATAATGATTGTGTCGAAATTATTGCATACACAAATTTTCACTTGTTCTATATGGCAAGATGAGCGTTGCTATTTAAGCCAAGATCGCAAGTTTTACATATTCGGCACGACACACACACACACACATACACATATATATATATATGTGTGAAAATTTGTGTATGCAATTTTATATATATATATATATATATATATATATATATATATATATATATATATATATATATATATATATATATATATATATTTATATATATATATTATAGGTAGTAGGTTGGTAGACAGCAACCGCCCAGGGAGGTACTACCGTCCTGCCAAGTTAGTGTAAAACGAAAACCTGTAATTGTTTTACATGATGGTAGGATTGCTGGTGTCTTTTTTCTGATTCATAAACATGCAAGGTTTCAGGTACGTCTTGCTACTTCTACTTACACTTAGGTCACACTGCACATACATGTACAAGCATATATATACATACCCCTCTGGGTTTTCTTCTATTTTCTTTCTAGTTCTTGTTCTTGTTTATTTCCTCTTATCTCCATGGGGAAATGGAACAGAATTCTTCCTCCGTAAGCCATGCGTGTTGTAAGAGGCGACTAAAATGCCGGGAGCAAGGGGTTAGTAACCCCTTGTCCTGTAAATATTACTAAATTTAAAAGGCGAAACTTCTGTTTTTCCTTTTGGGCCACCCTGCCTCAGTGGGATACGGCTGGTACGTTGAAAGAAGAAAGCTGAAAGATTATATATATATATATATATATATATATATATATGTCGTGCCGAATATGTAAAACTGGTCAATTAGCAAAAACTCATTTAAAATTAAGCCCTTTCTAAAATTTTCTCTTATACGTTTAAAGACATATTTTTTTCATTAATCTTGATGTAAAAAAATATAATTTTGCACCAAAAGGAACTTAGAAAACTTACCTAACCTTATTATAACAAGAACAATTTATTTTAGCCTAACCCAACGAAATATATTTTAGATTTGTTTACAATAATTTAATATTAAACAAACACAGTAAAATATATTTTTTTCGTTAGGTTCAGAATGATTTTGGCGAAATTATTGCCTACACAAATTTTCACTTGTCCTATATGGCAAGATGAACGTTGCTATTTAAGCCAAGATCGCAAATTCTGCCTATTCGGCACGACATATATATATACTTATATATATATATATATATATATATATATATATATATATATATATATATATATATAGATATATATATATATATATATATAAGACAAGCAACGGGGGGTGGAAATCTTTAACTCATTGCGTTATCAGGAGCTATGCAATGTTGCAAGGCTGCAACTGAAGGAGGGATAGTTTACTCAGAATAGCTCAGTGAGGGGTATGTTCCCTGTTGCTGGGTCTCACAGAATGTGGGCTAACGGTCAGAGTTACACTCCTCACCACCATCCCCATACCCCCCAAATGGGAGACACACCTCTAGAACATTTCTGGGGACCCCTATCCTCAGAGAAGACAATAAACGTATCTCAGTGAAAACTCAAGGTTCTCGTCAGAGCTGTTTGAATATTTTATTCTCATACCAACCCCTCTATTTTATATTACATGTGAACTTTATTATTAGACAGAAAGGGGGATGTGATGTAGTTCAACTATGCTTGGTAGGTCGCTAAGGGAGACCTAATTTAACTAATTATATGGTGACACCTTGCCTTTGCAAATTGCTGTCAGACACACCTTTCGGCTTAAATCTTTTGTTCTTGACGGCGTCAGACCTCGGCGTCAGGTCGTAACACGTGGTCTACGCCTTATGGGGAACGGGGTGCTTAGAGGACCATATAAGCAAGGGAACAGCTGAGCAAGGAGATTGTTGGTGACGAGTCTGGACAGCCGCGTTTGTATTGGACCATTCGGGTCAGCTGGTCAGTGAATTAAGAGTGTTACTGATAACATCTACCCTTCCCCCTGGTAATAAATCTCATAGGTCAATTGTTATATTATTTAAATTTCCATCAGGATATGTTGAATTCTAGCCCTTTTATGTTATTAATTAAGTAAACTGTAGCCAAAGTTCCCATTTTTATTTGTACCTTCATATGCTATTCCCTATTCTGTTAAGCACTGGGATAACACAGGAGACGTGCTCACTTGCTGGGATACCTCAGGCAGAGTACGAAAAGGTCTCCCATGGTGGCAGCGGTTTAGCGTTTATCATTAAACGCAGCTCACGTGCTTTACGACTGGTCGGTTTTGTCTATCAAAACCAAACTACCAAATATTAATTTCTTGGCGTCGACCTAATCATTTGTTTTACCGTTTAACTGTGACCGTAACCTGGAGAATAGACCAGGACAACCCTACCCTTATGTTTGTCAAGTGGAGTGATGCTTTACTCAGTGGGTGATGACAAAATATAATTTGCGTAGCAAGACGTTAAATACTGCAATCAGACGATCAAGTAGGATACAGGTGAAGTTCCTAGTGAACAGGATGGCAGAGGCTAACCTCAATGTTAGTGATCTCGCACCAGGTTCAAGTGAAGAATCTAGCAATGTGGTTCCAGAGCAGGATTCAGAGATTAATGTTAGTGATAGAGAAGCCTAGGGTATACATAATCAAGAAAAGGAGAATTCAGGGAAAGATAAATATAATAACTCTTGTTTGGTAGGTTGTAGAGCGGTGTTAATGATATACGTCTTCGGAGGCTTCTTACTTTATTGATAAGTAGTGGTGGGTTACACAGGCTTGTGTGTTTGTGCCCATGGCCCGGGCAGGGCCATGCCCACGAGAGAGAGCTGGGAGTACTTGTGTCTTGATGCCAGGCCGCTGTGTGAGTGAGAGCGAGGCAAGTCTGGGCATACTGAAGTGGCAAGGCCTATAGATGGCAGCACCTGAGTGGCGCGAAATATGAACTAAGCTGGCAGACAGCATGGGCTGTCTGTGCAGACAGTACAGGCTGTCTACATACGCTCGGCCACCTATCGCGCGTCGTCCCGACGCGACAATACTGGTAGTAAAAGAAACTCGGTCTCTCTCTCGTAGGAACAGGGCACAGAACACAAAATAAAAACATATATATACATATGGACATGGAAAAAAAAAACTTCCTACAGGGAGGGAAGAAAAAAACATGCGGGGTGTGCTAAACATCGTGGTCATAGGCAGTGAGCGTCGAAGGGCATCACTGCACGCCTTCCTGCGTCTGGACAGATACTGCAACACGGGAGACATCGCTGCGGCTGAGCTATGACGTAACAGGGTACGGTCTCCTTTGGAACGGTGAAGCAGACATCGTAGGAGTCGCTGCAGGTTTTCACTCAACCTGGGGCACGACATGCTGGTGCCCTAGAGTGAGGCGTCGACAAAACTCGGCAACTGGGCAGGACTTCTGGCAAGCGACTCAGGAGGACACTTCTCGACTGGTACTGTCGCTGGGCTATCACTGCCGGCGAGCGTTGAGCGAGTTGTGGAGCGAGTCGTGGCAGAGACGACTGGGCGAAACATCTGGGAGTCGTAACATCATACACCAGACTGCAGTGAGAGAGCTAGCAGTCAAAGTGACATCATCTTTGTGCAGGCTGCTCACTGAAGCTTGTGACACGAGGCTGACACAGCGCCTGCCGACAGGGCTGGCTGCGGCTTGACGAGTATCATCTCTCGACAGCTGGAGTTATAGCAGAGGTTAGTCTAAGCGTCCCCAGACTTGTTTCTCTACATATAACTGCACTCTGACGGTCTGGAGGTGAAGTGAAACAAATCTCGATGGGAATCGTAGCAGGTACGATTCTACAGAACAACACGAGCGACGAGCATAAAAGCTTTCTGTACAAGAGGGCTCGTACGCTCAGGGCTGAGTAATCAGCTGTCAAACACTGGTCAGGCGGGTGACTTAACACAGTGGTGCTACTCAGGTCTGGGTGGGCCAGACCTCACTGGACACACGAAACTTTAAAAACACACCGCTGTACATATGGTACAACATGGCTTAAACTAGCAAATGATGCTTTTCTGCGCATAAAACTGACTAAGACATACTAAAATGTGAGAACACTGACTGAGAGGAATTAATTAACACACGACATATATTTTCTCTCAATCTTCTCGACAATACTGAAATAATTACTGAACACTCGATGGTGACATCATGTGATGTCAGGCGTGATGTCGCAAGGTGACGTCAGCAGCAGTGACGTCAACAGACATCTCGAGGTGACGTCAGGCAGACATCGTGAGGTGACGTCAGCAGACATCTCGAGGTGACGTCAGGCAGACATCGTGAGGTGACGTCAGCAGACATCGTGAGGTGACGTCAGTAGACATCGTGACGTCATGAAGTCGGGCAGCATCGTGGGTGGCGTCGATGTGATGCGGGCAGCAGACCACAGCATGAGGCCTTGGGACATCTGGTAACTCACGTGGCTTTGTAGGTCTACGTGACATCGGCCACACCCACGTGATGTCGTAATCCACGTAGCTTCGAGTGGCCTCGGGCACTCGGATACACAGCACTGGCAATGAATTCATACGAAAAACAGCAGAAAACACAGCAGAGGGAGTGGGCAGTGGTGAGTGGTGTATGGTAGGCTGGTGGCGAGGAGCGTGCGTGAGTGTATGGCAGGGCGGGCATCTGGCCATTCCTCCTCCTCCTCCACCCACAAACACGTGGAGAAGCTCACACTGGACGCAGAAATCACCACAAAACTCACCTCTGGCTTGCTGAAACAGCTGTGCTGAGCTGAACAACAACAGCAACATACAAGTGACGCTGAACACGTGACTTGGGAAACAGCGTGGGACACTGTAGCGTGGGACGCTGTAGCGTGGGGTCACTGTGACGCCACTCACAATTCTGGGAGAATTTCGGCAAATTTCGGCTGGATCCTGCTTGTACCTGTGTCTGGATGCTCAAACGTGCAGACACGACATCAGGATAACTCGTTGAGAGACGGATGCTTCTTGTGTAGGGTGATGAAGTGAAGATGACTTCATACCTCTTCCTCTCTCTCCAGGCAAACACAACTGCTGCAAGCACCGCTGTCACCATTTATAACGGTCTTGTTTGGTAGGTTGTAGAGCGGTGTTAATGATATACGTCTTCGGAGGCTTCTTACTTTATTGATAAGTAGTGGTGGGTTACACAGGCTTGTGTGTTTGTGCCCATGGCCCGGGCAGGGCCATGCCCACGAGAGAGAGCTGGGAGTACTTGTGTCTTGATGCCAGGCCGCTGTGTGAGTGAGAGCGAGGCAAGTCTGGGCATACTGAAGTGGCAAGGCCTATAGATGGCAGCACCTGAGTGGCGCGAAATATGAACTAAGCTGGCAGACAGCATGGGCTGTCTGTGCAGACAGTACAGGCTGTCTACATAAATCAGACTCAGAAATAGAGATTTCAAGGATAAATAGTACCTCAGGAGTACAAATGTCAGGGACAAATTATCCCCAGGCCCAAGGCTCAGGAACGAATATAGGATCCACGGTGGCCCCCAGTAGTACCACGAATACTATGGCCCCAGTGGTATCTAATACATCTACCACTGCTGTTAGCCCGGGAATATCAACTTTACCAACCCGGGATGTTACTAACCTCATACTTTCGTATTTTAATAACCCAGTTAAGCTGACTATAATATGTATCCTTATCTTAATTCTGTGCTTCATAGTGTTATGGCTCAAGTTATGAGTAACCCTCAATCCCCTATTGTTGTGCCCGCTCCCCAAGTCCCTGAGGGCAGCTTCCTCTATGGCTCCCACGTCTGTGTCCGGTACTATAATTACTAGTATACCTAACTTCTCAGTAACCATAGCTTCCCCTGCTGTGTCAGGTGTTGATCCTCTTCCCTCAGTCTTTTATACGGCACCCACTGCTGTGTCCAATGCTGTTCCTGTAAATACTAACTAAACACCCACACGTGTAACTACCGCTGGGGAAACATTCAATATTTCCCCGAAAGGGTCCCTATCTAATATACCGGGACTCCCGACCCAACCCCAACTTCTGGGCCTCCAGCCTTCCCTAACCCAGCCACTCAGCGTCCCAACGAACCCTATGACTCAGCAACAGATTTTATCTGGGGCATCAGCTCCAGAGAGTAGTGCTGGAAGCTCTGTGTGTGGGACAGTAACTGTTGATAGGCCATACTTGGAAAATTTGCCGAAATTTCAAGTAGAAGATTTGCCGAGGAATCCCACTGAAAGAAATATCAAAGTAGAAGCTTGGATTAAAAATATTGAGGCCATTTTGTTTAATATATCTGACGAGAAAATAAAAGTTTCACTCGGATTCAGGGCAACTGTGGATAATACAGCATCCATGTTTAGTCTCCCACAACTTATTAACGTTAAGGACTGGAGTAGTTTTAAGGATGCTAAAAGACATAGGTTCCAGACGGCAGTATCAGTTGAAAATATCCATCGATACCTGGAACAATTGTAACTGAATGAAGGACACACACACTAAGGGACTTCAGTTGTCTGGTATGGTCCAGGCTGGAAGATGTGAACGGAACTTTAAAATATAATGCAGAACAGCTGGAGCTTTATAAAAAGCAGGTATGAATACATTGGTACAATAGATCAAAGATTATTAATCTCCTTCATTTCCAGCCGAGAGATGTATCTCGCAGTGTATTTACACGAAGAAGAGTATATCTCTGTATATGCGTACATTAAGTTCTGTATCTCTCATTATATATAAACTTAAAGTTGCGACTCAGTGTTTATATGCCGCGAGTTGTGCATCTCAGCGTATATTCTCTGAGATATACAGTGCATATACCACGAAAGTTGTGTATATGTGTGCTTATATGCTGAGTTATGTATTTTGTTGAACTGGCCGACTGCCACCGCGCCACAGAGATCCAGAAAAAGTGAGGAAATACACTGACTGTTATGCCAGAGGCATGCTGACATCTCAGTTCTAGTGTCACTCTGGTGTCAGTTCTGATGTTCATTCTGGTGTCAGTTCAAACTGCAACTTCCCCACCTTTCCCTTAGAGCGAAGTCACTGCATTGCCCACCTCCAGAACTCAAGTTCGGCTAACCGGTTTCCCTGAATTCCTTTATGGATGTTTTCGTGCTCACATTCCAACATCACAACAATTCATACACACACACAAAAAAATATTTGGTTCCATTAACTCTGCTCTAACTCTCTCACAGAAGCCAGCTAAATGTTGAAGCCCCTAGCAATTAACACCTTTACTCCCTCCCTCATAGCCTTCCTTGGACCCCTACCCATCCTTCCCTCTATCCCAGATTTACATATGTATCTGAGTTTTTGCTGACGGATAGTTCTGTCTCTCTGTATATGCTGAGAGGTGCGCATCGCTGTATACACTGACAGTTGTGCATCTATTTGTGTATATACTCCTATAGTCGTGTATCTTTATGACTATACATCGAGAGGTGTATTGTCAGTATATCGAGTGGTTTTAAACATGACTATCGAGAGGTGTTTGTGCTTTGGTGTGCACTGACAGATGCGCATCTCCGCTTGTGTACACAGAAGTGTGTATCTCAGTGTATATACACCGCTGTGCTAACTTTTATCCCTATTTTAGGAACTAAATCAGTCTTAACGCGTGTACAAAAGACATGGATACTTAATGGTGCACCAATCAAGTGAAGATGGCCAACTCTTTTACATAAGAAAGTTGAGGAGATTCGAACCGGGAGCATGCAACTGCAAACCTTCACGCTACTAACTTGGTGATGCTGGCTTCAATAAGATCTAAGCATTGCAACCAACTCCTGAATTCCCTCGTGTAAAAAAAGAAAGTTATAACTTTTCATCAATTTTTTCCTATCTATTGACAGGAGACGGGGACGAGAGCTGTAGTCAGTGTTGTGGTGGCAGATCTCAGAAAAAACTTGCAGTCTAGGGTCGCATTTGGTGGTCGGCGCTAACATTATCAAGATCAGAGTAATGGTATGGTAATGCCGACAAGATGTGGGAAAAGGACACTTACGTACATGTCAGAACATTAATTATAGAAAACGTTTCGACACGACTGGCTTCTTCAGTCCTAATACAGAGGTAACTATGAAAGTAGTTGACATAGCGGCAGGAGCGGCTTTCCACCTGACTCTTTCCATTATATACACTCGCTTCTGAGTTACCTCTCTATTAGAACTAAAGGAACCACTCGTGACGAAGCGTTTCCTATAATTAATGTCCTGAACTGGGTATAAATGTTTGTTTCCACATTACTAAGATCAGTCTGTGTTAAGTTTAAGATCTTAATGAAGTCACCTGAGCTGTACAAAGCTGCATTAAGTTAACTCAGTTTAACATCAAAGGCAATAACTCAGCAGCCCCACCATTGAGAATTATAGAATATAAGGCATATATAAGAAGTAAATGCAGTCTAATACTAATTCTAACTAGCCAACTGGAGAGCTTTATACTGCCCTCGGCTGAAGGAAAAATACCTCGTACAAAAAGACCTAATTATAACTTGCTGAAAAATCCCCAACATACATGTTATACAAGGTATCATATATTTACGAGAAATTATTATTTCTACAAGAAATTACGTTGACACTAGTTTGAAACGTCACGTGACATCTCAACCAGTGATGTTTAGAACCATACCATCTAAAGCACCAAGAAAAGTACTAACCTTCCGTTAGAATGCCCCGGACATAAACAGAAGCAATGAAAAAAAATAGGGGTAAGGCTTGCATTCAGCAAGGTATATCTCCCTGGGGAGATACGTACTGATACATGTAACAACAGTGAAGAATGGGATTTGTTAGGATTGAGGAGGTGAGAGTGAGTATAGAGTGACACAGTAAGTAGGTTGAAAGTGAGAAAAGCCGAAGAGATAGAAGGGATTAAGGCCTAAAAGCTAAAAGCAGGTGAGGATAAAGTATTGAAACGGTTTGTACCTTTGTTCAGTATCTGAATGAATTAAAACTGCCGAAGAATTTGTAGAGAACACCTTTCACCTGTCACCCAGTAGTGAGTGATCTGGCAGAAGGCATAGTCACTTGTCAACCCCTCGGCTACGTTGCATCGTCTGACCACAAGGCTGTTTTTACGACACTTAAGATCCCAACAGAACGAGGTGAGGAGTCCATACGCACAACCTGGCTATGGGAAAGAGGTAATTGGCCAGCCCTTTGCTCTGAGCTCGCCACCACCGATTGGAATGCTCTTCTCCAAGGGGATGTTGACAACCAAGTGAAAGCCTTCACTGGATACATCCTTAATCTACAACAAGAACACATTCCTCACAGGCAATATGTGACGAAGCCTACAGATCAGCCTTGGTTTGGCTTTCGTTGTAGGGAGGCTGCTATTGCTAAGTACAAAGCATGACGAAGGTATAAGAGACATCCTACAACCTATAACAGGAACTTGCACACGCAAGCCTGTAGGCATATGGGTGACGTTCAAAAGTGGGCCATTGCTAAATGGGAGGTGGACACTAAAAGAAAGCTAGCATCAGGTAGGGTAGGCTCCAAAACCTGGTGGTCCCTGGTCAAGGACAGACAAGGTTATCTGCCTGATGAACTCATTCCACCTCTAAATCGACAGGATGGGACCACCTCTACTAGTAGTCAAGAGAAGGTGGACCTCTTTGCTGAACACTTTGCTACCAAAATGCAAGTTCCTGATCCAGCAAGGGACCCTCCTTGGCTAGCTGCAAGAACTGTGTCAAAACTGTCAGTGGTGACAATAAGGCAGGAGGAGGTGCATTTCCTTCTTAAATCGCTTGACCAAGAAAAGGCTGTGGGCCCAGACAAGTTGAGCTCGAGATTGTTGAGAAGATGTGCAGACCAGCTAGCAGCACCTCTAACTCGCATCTTTCAGCACTGCCTAGTACAGTGTAAATGGCCCTCTCTATGGAAAGAGGCAAATGTAGTCCCTGTTCACAAAAAGAAGAGCAGAGCAGAAATCAGCAACTACATTATTATTATTATAATCAAAAAGAAGCGATAAGCCACAAGGGCTATACAGCTCAGCAACTACAGACCAGTGTCACTCCTGTCAATCACTGGTAAGATCCTTGAGTTTTTTGACTGCCACTCACTACTTTGTGATCGTCAATATGGCTTCAGGAAAGGTTACTCTGCTGCTGATCTGTTGTTAAACCTCTCCACTAAGTGGCACCAGTCACTGGATGAATCCAAAGTCAGCTGTGTGGTAGCACTGGACATTTCTGGCGCTTTCGACCGGGTGTGGCACCAGGGCCTCTTAGCAAAATTCAAGCACTGGGAATTGCAGGCTCTACGCTATGTCTCCTCAGTGATTACCTTCATGGTAGATCTCTAAGTGTAGTTCTCAATGGAACGGAATCAGCAAGACATCCTATTGGGGCAAGTGTTCCACAAGGAAGCGTGCTGGGTCCATTGTTATGGAATGTCTACTTCAACGACCTTCTTCATCTCATCCCAGAATCACATGCATATGCAGACGACTGTACACTGATATTCACTTATCCAAGAGAAGAAATGCCAGCTGCTCTAAGCTACGTCAATCACCAGCTGAGAGCTATATCAGCTTGGGGAAATAGATGGCAAGTAACATTTGCACCTGAGAAAACGCAAATAATGATCGTCTCTAGGCACCATGATGGTAATGCTGGTGCAGTAGTAATGATGAATGGGAGGGTGTTGGCACCTGGAGAAGAAGTTGATATCCTTGGGGTGAAATTTGACTTCAAACTAACCATGAAGAACCATGTTGTAAATCTTGCAAACAAGGCAGCGAGGAAGCTTACAGCACTTCGCCTTATCTCGCATCTGCTTTACAGTAGGGGTTGCAAGATCCTGTACGAGGCACAAGTACGCTCACACCTTGAGTATGCTCCACTTTCTTGGTTTGCCTGCCCCCCCCCTCTCATCTGCGACTGCTTGACAGAGTAGAGAACAGAGCAAGACGTCTCATCTCTAGCCTGGACACATCCTGGATAGATCTGTCATTTCAGCAGAGCCTTCAACATAGGAGGGATGTGGGTGGCCTTACTGTTATGTACTAGGCCAATATTGTCAAAATACCACACTTGGATCCACTTCGAGGACAGCGTGAAACAAGCTTTTATGCCACAAGACGGGCAGAAAGCAGCAACTTCACTCTGGCTGTACCCTTCTCCAGAACATCACTCCATCTGAGATCATACATACCCAGGATGACTCGAGTATGGAACACATTCGTACAGCATAATGATGTCAACGAGATAAAATCAGTTGATCAAATGAAAATGCTGGCCCACAGATGGCTCCAACTTCATCCTGTTCCCTATTTGTATGTCTCATAACAATAAAA
Source organism: Cherax quadricarinatus (assembly GCF_038502225.1). Classification (NCBI taxonomy): domain Eukaryota; kingdom Metazoa; phylum Arthropoda; class Malacostraca; order Decapoda; family Parastacidae; genus Cherax; species Cherax quadricarinatus. The sequence continues at coordinate 35,878,906 of NC_091308.1, forward strand.
ATGCTTTCAAATGAGCTGATGTAGGTAACAGCTCTTAGCTTGCCAATAAAGTTAGGAATCCTTAACCTGTAAATAGCTTGTCAATAAAGCTAGGGATCCTTAACCTTGTCAAACCCTGTGTAAAAAAAAAAAAAAAAAAAAAGAAAAAAAAAAGGAAAAGGTGACAGGAGAATATAGGAATTTTTTGGGAAGTCAGTTCTGTCATACACTTTACCTGGCGCGCTCAACTGTCATCGAGACCTGGTCTGAGACCGGGCCGCGGGGGCCTTGACCTCCGAAACCCTGTCCAAGTAAGCTCCAGGAAAGAGTGATTACAAAAACAAATAATGATTGCAGAGGAGCAAGGTAGATTTAGGAAATGCAAGGAAATATGTGGATCGAAAGTTTCGCTGAAGCTGGTAACTGAGCAGCACCCAGATAAAAGAAAAGTTTGATAAATAATGAATCTGGAAAAGTAATACGATAGGGTAGATAGAGAAACAATATAGTTATTATTGCAGATTTTGTGAAACTGGTAACATTAACTGCGGTAAAAAGTTTCCATGAGGAAAGTAAATCCCATATTAGTTTGTGAATAACAAATTGCGGGTCTTAGTTATGAATGTGTGATGTTTCTGGAGTTATTAAAAATATTTATAGATAAAGTTGTAAAAAAAAATTGTGAATGATAGAGTGTTAAGGAGTGGTTTCAGTTTAAACTCTGACGAACCTGATAGGAAGTTGGAATTCTTACAGCCGCTGCTGATTACACAGTGCGTTTGATAGATTTAGAAATGAAGTGGTAGAAGCGGACGTTTAAGAACATAAGAAAGTAGAAACACTGCAGCAAGCCTGTTGGCCCATGCTAGGCAGGTCCTTCACAGATCCATCCCACTAATAGAATATTTGCCCTCATAAGAACGTAAGATCATAAGAAATAAGGAACGCTGCAACAGGTCTACTGGTCTTTGTGAGGCAGCTCCAATACTCCCCACCGGCTTAAGCTAATGCTTGACCTAGTGAGGTCAGACACCTCACTTAAAATCCTTTGGTAGGCAAAAACGAAAATTGCGAATTTTGAAATGTTTTTTCCCTATGAGTGGATAGTGTGTCTCAATATAAAGTAAATGAGCCCATACAAAGGAATATGTGAAAGTTTGTTTTCAATCAATTGCAAATATGAGAAGACCGACAAAAGTAGGTCTTGCCTATCTAAGGGTGAACATTTTTAAATGTTGCAAAGTTGCAATTGTTAATAAAAACCAAATAACTATTTTTTTTAATTTTATTATACAGAAAGACAATATCAAACACATTAATTAAACTTGTTTTCAAACATTTTGTAAGTATGAAAAAAATATAAAAATGAATCAAGTAGCAACATGGACACATTGCAAAGGGATATAACTTTCAATTCCCACATTCCTGAGTTTCCTAAGAAAGAATAATCATTCTAGATCACTAATTTGTGCAATTTCTATCCTTCTTGATGTATATATTTACTTTGCATATGGCACAGGAAAATGAGGATGTGACATGATGTTTGTGTTTGCTGCACAATTTGCATCTAAGTAGCTTGCCTGGCACTGGCATGTGAGAATTTTGGCTTTTTGGATGGTCTGTCTTCCTCCTCATCATCACTTGACACCTCTGCATCCTGTGACAAGTATTCATCACTACTGTCAAGCAATTCCAGGTGATCTGGCTCTGGATCTGAGTCACTTTCCTTCAAAATGCAGAGATATTTGGACTTGTCTTTGGAGGATTCACCATAAGACAATTTCTCATTGAACTGGAAGGACAATAAAAACGTTCTGTACACACCCAGACTACTACAGAATTGCTATATGCATTACAATTTTTGTTATAAAAATTTATTTACTGAAGTTTAAAATGGGGCCAAAACAGGCAAGAACGATAATTTTCGGTCTTTTTATGTTGCATTTTCATATGCATTGTGCACTCACATTATGCTTCACACAGACTTTATATATATATATCAAAATATGCCTAAACTATTCATTTATGCACTAGAAACACAAATGAGTACTTACCGACATTGTAGAGGGTAAAATCCAAGGGTATATGAGTGTCACTCGATGAAAAAAACTTCTCTCGGTGACGCCAAGCTAGAAGTGTTTACATTTTGGTCTCTCAACCAATGGGAAGCGAGCAGAAGCTATCACCACTTAGCTGGAGCGACTTAGGGAAGGCTTGTGATTGGTCAGAAATAGAGAATGGGAACACAGATGCACAGTGGGTGTAGGAGGAATGCGCCAAATATCATGCTTTCAGGAACGACAAATGTCGTCCGGCCTAGTAGCTCGTCAGGTCCATTTCACACCAACTCATAAGACCATAAGAACATAAGAAAGAAGGAGCACAGGAGCAGGCCCACCGACCCACGCGAAGCAGGTCCACCTCCCCCCTCCCTTGGATTAGCCCAATGACCCACCCAGTCAGGCCACCTCCACCCAAGGAAGGAGCACGGCATCAGACCCAGCAGCACAGCTAGTCAGGTCCAACTCACACCCTCCCACACACACTCATGTATTTATCTAACCTATTTCTAAAACTACACAACATTTTAGCCTCAATAACCGTACTCGGGAGTTTGTTCCACTCATCCACAACTCTATTACCAAAACAGTGCTTTCCTATATCCTTCATGAATTTGAATTTTTTCAACTTGAAACCATTGCTGCGAGCTCTCTCTTGGCTGGAAATTTTCAGCACGCTATTTACATCCCCTTTATTTATTCCTGTTTTCCATTTATACACCTCGAGCATATCCCCCCTAATTCTGCGCCTTTCTAGAGAGTGCAGATGCAGGGCCCTCAGTCTATCCTCATAGGAAAGATTTCTGATACATGGGATCATCTTTGTCATCCTCCTCTGTACGTTTTCCAGAGCATTTATATCCATTCTGTAATACGGTGACCAGAACTGAGCAGCATAGTCTAAATGAGGCCTAACCAAGGATATATAGAGTTGAAGAACAACCTGAGGACTTACATTATTTATACTTCTAGATATGAAGCCAAGAATTCTTTTAGCTTTATTGCGAACACTAATGCACTGTTGTCTTGGTTTTAGATTACTGCTAACCAGAACTCCTAAATCCTTTTCGCAATCAGTAGTATTAAGATCTACATTATTTAGTTTATATTTCGCATGGTTATTTTCCTGTCCAACATTTAGAACTTTGCATTTGTCTATATTAAACTGCGTCTGCCACTTCTTCGACCATTGCATCAGTCTATTCAAATAATCCCGGAGTGCTCTAGTGTCCTCATTAGAATGAATTGGACGGCCTATTTTGGTGCCATCAGCAAATTTGCTTATGTCGCTATTTATTCCTTCATCTATGTCGTTTATGTAAATTGTGAACAACAACGGGCCCAACACTGACCCCTGAGGAACACCGCTTTTGACGTGCCCCCATTCTGATTTCTCCCCATTTATGAAAACTCTCTTCTGCCTATTTGTCAGCCATGCCTCTACCCAGGAAAAAATTTCTCCTCCTATTCCGAGTGCCTTAAGTTTCCTCAATAGCCTCTGATGTGGAACTCTATCGAAAGCCTTACTGAAGTCCATATACACAATATCATATTCATTACCATGATCTACCTCCTACTGATGACTTATGTATACGAGCGTTTATTTCTGATTTCTAGATTTTAACCCTTCCTGCCTCCCTTCCCTTCTTCCTTCCCTCCCTTAGAGAGCGCCGTCTCTGATAAGTTATTCGAGTTATGATGCTCACATCCACCAACAAACTATAGCAAAAGACCGAGTCAAAAAGTAAGAAATGATCTATATCCCACAAAGAAACAAACTCCCAGCAGGAAAAGCTCTATATGCAGAAAATTGAAACTAATGTATGTAAAAGAAAGATACAATATATATATATATATATATATATATATATATATATATATATATATATATATATATATATATATATATATATATATATATATATATGTATATATGTCGTGCCGAATATGTAAAACTGGTCAATTAGCAAGAACTCATTTAAAATTAAGTCCTTTCTAAAATTTTCTCTTATACGTTTGAAGATATATTTTTGTTCATTAATGTTAATGTAAAAAATTTTAATTTTGCACCAAAAGAATCTTAGAAAACTTACCTAACCTTTTTATAACAAGCGCAATTTATTTTAGCCTAACCCAACTAAATATATTTTAGATTTGTTTATAATAATTTAATACTAAACAAACACAGTGAAATATATTTTTTTCGTTATGTTCAGAATGATTTTGGCGAAATTATTGCATACACAAATTTTCACTTGTCCTATATGGCAAGATGAGCATTGCTATTTAAGCCAAGATCGCAAGTTCTGCCTATTCGGCACGACATTATATATATATATATATATATATATATATATATATATATATATATATATATATATATATATATATATATATATATATATATATATATATATATAGGTAGTAGTAGTAGGTAGTACGTTGGTAGACAGCAACCACCCAGGGAAGTACTACCGTCCTGCCAGATGACTGTGAAACAAAAACCTGTAACTGTTTTGCATGATGGTAGGATTGCTGGTTTTCTTTTTCTGTCTCATAAACACGCTAGATAACAGGGATATCTTGCTACTCCTACTTACACTTTGGTCACACTTCACAGACACGCACATGCATATATATATATACATACATCTAGGTTTTTCTCCTTATTCTAAATAGCTCTTGTTCTTTTTTATTTCTTCTATTGTCCATGGGGAAGTGGAAAAGAATCTTTCCTCCGTAAGCCATGCGTGTCGTATGAGGCGACTAAAATGCCGGGACCAATGGGCTAGTAACCCCTTCTCCTGTATACATTTACTAAAAAAGAGAAGAAGAAAAACTTTATAAAACTGGGTTGTTTAAATGTGCGTGGATGTAGTGCGGATGACAAGAAACAGATGATTGCTGATGTTATGAATGAAAAGAAGTTGGATGTCCTGGCTCTAAGCGAAACAAAGCTGAAGGGGGTAGGAGAGTTTCAGTGGGGGGAAATAAATGGGATTAAATCTGGAGTATCTGAGAGAGTTAGAGCAAAGGAAGGGGTAGCAGTAATGTTAAATGATCAGTTATGGAAGGAGAAAAGAGAATATGAATGTGTAAATTCGAGAATTATGTGGATTAAAGTAAAGGTTGGATGCGAGAAGTGGGTCATAATAAGCGTGTATGCACCTGGAGAAGAGAGGAATGCAGAGGAGAGAGAGAGATTTTGGGAGATGTTAAGTGAATGTATAGGAGCCTTTGAACCAAGTGAGAGAGTAATTGTGGTAGAGGACCTGAATGCTAAAGTAGGAGAAACTTTTAGAGAGGGTGTGGTAAGTAAGTTTGGGGTGCCAGGTGTAAATGATAATGGGAGCCCTTTGATTGAACTTTGTATAGAAAGGGGTTTAGTTATAGGTAATACATATTTTAAGAAAAAGAGGATAAATAAGTATACAAGATATGATGTAGGGCGAAATGACAGTAGTTTGTTGGATTATGTATTAGTAGATAAAAGACTGTTGAGTAGACTTCAGGATGTACATGTTTATAGAGGGGCCACAGATATATCAGATCACTTTCTAGTTGTAGCTACACTGAGAGTAAAAGGTAGATGGGATACAAGGAGAATAGAAGCATCAGGGAAGAGAGAGGTGAAGGTTTATAAACTAAAAGAGGAGGCAGTTAGGGTAAGATATAAACAGCTATTGGAGGATAGATGGGCTAATGAGAGCATAGGCAATGGGGTCGAAGAGGAATGGGGTAGGTTTAAAAATGTAGTGTTAGAGTGTTCAGCAGAAGTTTGTGGTTACAGGAAAGTGGGTGCAGGAGGGAAGAGGAGCGATTGGTGGAATGATGATGTAAAGAGAGTAGTAAGGGAGAAAAAGTTAGCATATGAGAAGTTTTTACAAAGTAGAAGTGATGCAAGGAGGGAAGACTATATGGAGAAAAAGAGAGAGGTTAAGAGAGTGGTGAAGCAATGTAAAAAGAGAGCAAATGAGAGAGTGGGTGAGCTGTTATCAACAAATTTTGTTGAAAATAAGAAAAAGTTTTGGAGTGAGATTAACAAGTTAAGGAAGCCTAGAGAACAAATGGATTTGTCAGTTAAAAATAGGAGAGGAGAGTTATTAAATGGAGAGTTAGAGGTATTGGGAAGATGGAGGGAATATTTTGAGGAATTGATAAATGTTGATGAAGATAGGGAAGCTGTGATTTCGTGTATAGGGCAAGGAGGAATAACATCTTGCAGGAGTGAGGAAGAGCCAGTTGTGAGTGTGGGGGAAGTTCGTGAGGCAGTAGGTAAAATGAAAGGGGGTAAGGCAGCCGGGATTGATGGGATAAAGATAGAAATGTTAAAAGCAGGTGGGGATATAGTTTTGGAGTGGTTGGTGCAATTATTTAATAAATGTATGGAAGAGGGTAAGGTACCTAGGGATTGGCAGAGAGCATGCATAGTTCCTTTGTATAAAGGCAAAGGGGATAAAAGAGAGTGCAAAAATTATAGGGGGATAAGTCTGTTGAGTGTACCTGGTAAAGTGTATGGTAGAGTTATAATTGAAAGAACTAAGAGTAAGACGGAGAATAGGATAGCAGATGAACAAGGAGGCTTTAGGAAAGGTAGGGGGTGTGTGGACCAGGTGTTTACAGAGAAACATATAAGTGAACAGTATTTAGATAAGGCTAAAGAGGTCTTTGTGGCATTTATGGATTTGGAAAAGGCGTATGACAGGGTGGATAGGGGGGCAATGTGGCAGATGTTGCAAGTGTATGGTGTAGGAGGTAGGTTATTGGAAGCAGTGAAGAGTTTTTACGAGGATAGTGAGGCTCAAGTTAGAGTATGTAGAAAAGAGGGAAATTTTTTCCCAGTAAAAGTAGGCCTTAGACAAGGATGTGTGATGTCACCGTGGTTGTTTAATATATTTATAGATGGGGTTGTAAGAGAAGTAAATGCGAGGGTCTTGGCAAGAGGCGTGGAGTTAAAAGATAAAGAATCACACACAGGGTGGGAGTTGTCACAGCTGCTCTTTGCTGATGACACTGTGCTCTTGGGAGATTCTGAAGAGAAGCTGCAGAGATTGGTGGATGAATTTGGTAGGGTGTGCAAAAGAAGAAAATTAAAGGTGAATACAGGAAAGAGTAAGGTTATGAGGATAACAAAAAGATTAGGTGATGAAAGATTGAATATCAGATTGGAGGGAGAGAGTATGGAGGAGGTGAACGTATTCAGATATTTGGGAGTGGACGTGTCAGCGGATGGGTCTATGAAAGATGAGGTGAATCATAGAATTGATGAGGGAAAAAGAGTGAGTGGTGCACTTAGGAGTCTGTGGAGACAGAGAACTTTGTCCTTGGAGGCAAAGAGGGGAATGTATGAGAGTATAGTTTTACCAACGCTCTTATATGGGTGTGAAGCATGGGTGATGAATGTTGCAGCGAGGAGAAGGCTGGAGGCAGTGGAGATGTCATGTCTGAGGGCAATGTGTGGTGTGACTATAATGCAGAGAATTCGTAGTTTGGAAGTTAGGAGGAGGTGCGGGATTACCAAAACTGTTGTCCAGAGGGCTGAGGAAGGGTTGTTGAGGTGGTTCGGACATGTAGAGAGAATGGAGCGAAACAGAATAACTTCAAGAGTGTATCAGTCTGTAGTGGAAGGAAGGCGGGGTAGGGGTCGGCCTAGGAAGGGTTGGAGGGAGGGGGTAAAGGAGGTTTTGTGTGCGAGGGGCTTGGACTTCCAGCAGGCATGCGTGAGCGTGTTTGATAGGAGTGAATGGAGACAAATGGTTTTTAATACTTGACGTGCTGTTGGAGTGTGAGCAAAGTAACATTTGTGAAGGGATTCAGGGAAACCGGCAGGCCGGACTTGAGTCCTGGAGATGGGAAGTACAGTGCCTGCACTCTGAAGGAGGGGTGTTAATGTTGCAGTTTAAAAACTGTAGTGTAAAGCACCCTTCTGGCAAGACAGTGATGGAGTGAATGATGGTGAAAGTTTTTCTTTTTCGGGCCACCCTGCCTTGGTGGGAATCGGCCAGTGTGATAATAAAAATATATATATATATATATATATATATATATATATATATATATATATATATATATATATATATATAAATTTTGTATGACTTCAAAATGCTATGTAAATACCTGACAGAAAAAGAGAGGCGAAATGTTTAACTGGCATTTATGCAAAACACCAATTTATGTCATTTTTATGCCAAACGTCAAATGCCTGACCTAATTTTGTATGCAAATCGTCAAATACTGAATTGGTAGACCCTTCCCAAAGCTGGGGATATTAAAACCCAGAATATTACAGTGTTCTCTGTTAACAAATCAGAAAATATATTAATAAAAAGTGTAAGCATATTACGTAAAGCTAGAAATTAATATTAATATAATAATCTATAATAACAATTGAAGGTAACAATTATTTTGATAATTATTTTTTTAGTATACTTTCACAATTATTTTAATGGCATTATATCCACAAACACAGCACCTGAGTTTTTTATGGGATAATTGTCTTTTTGTAATTACTCAACAATATTAAGGACCAGGAGAGAAAGTTAAACAATTTTAGTCTGCGTAATTTTGTCTGTCATGCTTGAGTGCGCGCTCACACTTGATACTTGGTTATCTGTATGTGATATTGCTTAATCTCTCTCTCTCTGTCTCTCTCTCGCTCTCTCTCATATATATATATATATATATATATATATATATATATATATATATACAAATATATATATATATATATATATATATATATATATATATATATATATATATGTCGTGCCGAATATGTAAAACTGGTCAATTAGCAAGAACTCATTTAAAATTAAGTCCTTTCTAAAATTTTCTCTTATACGTTTAAAGATATATTTTTTTCATTAATGTTGATGTAAAAATTTATAATTTTGCACCAAAAGGAACTTAGAAAACTTACCTAACCTTATTATAACAAGAACAATTTATTTTAGCCTAACCCAACTAAATATATTTTAGATTTGTTTACAGTAATTTAATACTAAACAAACACAGTGAAATATATTTTTTTTCGTTAGGTTCAGAATGATTTTGGCGAAATTATTGCATACACAAATTTTCACTTGTCCTATATGGCAAGATGAGCGTTGCTATTTAAGCAAGATCGCAAGTTCTGCCTATTCGGCACGACATATATATATATATATATATATGTCGTGCCGAATAGGCAGAACTTGCGATCTTGGCTTAAATAGCAACGCTCATCTTGCCATACAGGACAAGTGAAAATTTGTGTATGCAATAATTTCGCAAAAATGATTCTGAACCTAACGAAAAAGATATATTTCACTGTGTTTGCTTAATATTAAATTATTGTAAACAAATCTAAAATATATTTAGTTGGGTTAGGCTAAAATAAATTGTTCTTGTTATAATAAGGTTAGACAAGTTTTCTAAGATTCTTTTGGAGCAAAATTAAAAATTTTTATACTAACATTAATGAAAAAAATATATTTTTAAACGTATAAGAGAAAATTTTAGAAAGGTCTTAATTTTAAATGAGTTCTTGCTAATTGACCAGTTTTACATATTCGGCACGACATATATATATATATATATATATATATATATATATATATATATATATATATATATATATATATATGACATAGCGTCATAAGTTTAGGCCCAGAGCTAAGAGGTATGTCCTACGAGGAGAGGTTAAGGGAAATCAACCTGACGACACTGGAGGACAAGAGAGATAGGGGGGACACGATAACGACGTACAAAATACTGAGAGGAATTGGCAAGGTGCACAAAGACAGGATGTTCCAGAGATTGGACACAGTAACAAAGGGACACAGTTGGAAGTTGATGACACAGATGAATCACAGGAATGTTAGGAAGTATTTTTTCAGCCAAAGAGTAGTCAGTAAGTGGAATAGTTTGGGAAGCGATGTAGTGGAGGCAGGATCCATACATAGCTTTAAGGAGAGGTATGATAAAGTTCACGGTTCAGGGAGAGTGACCTAGTAGTGATCAGTGAAGAGGCGGGGCCAGGAGCTCGGACTCGACCCCTGCAACCTCAACTAGGTGAGTACACACACCACTCTCCCACAACACCCTCACATACTACAATACAACACCATCACACCACATCCCCACAACACACATCCTCACACCACATTCACACCCTCACACCTTTACGACACACCTTAGCAACACGCCCTCACAATACACCTTCACAACACACCCTCACAATACACCTTCACAACACACCCTCACAATACACCTTCACAACACACCCTCACAATACACCTTCACAACACGCCCTCACAATACACCTTCACAACACACCCTCACAATACACCTTCACAACACACCCTCACAATACACCTTCACAACACACCCTCACAATACACCTTCACAACACTCCCTCACAATACACCTTCACAACACACCCTTCCCATACCGCAACATGAGACATTACACTCACAAATTTTTACTCTCCCCTCAAAAAAAAAAAAATGCAGAGCGCTGGACAACTGGCGTTAATGAGGCAGAAGTAATCTTGTAATTTAATACCCCCGCTCTCCCTCATGTTTATGTAGTGATCAGTTGCAATAACATGAACGCAATTACCAGTCCCATCTGTAGCACATCAATCACCAGACAATTACACCTGAGTGATCCAAAATCAAGTCTGATTTTTTTGTGTGTAATAATGTAGCTATTTGTTGTACCGTGCTTGCTGTTTTGCGATTGTTGTACCACTATTGTTGCACCGTGTTTACTGTTGTGTGATTGTTGTACCCTTATTAATAGCTTTACCGTGTTTGCGGTTGTGTGGTTGTTGTACCGTTATTGCTGTTTCGCATTTGCTGTTTGATTATTATACCGTTATTGTTGAACAGAGTTTACAGTATTGTGATTGTTATGAAGCTATTCTTGTACCGTGTTCGCTGTCTTGTGATCGTTGCACCGTTGTTATATGTTAATGCTGTTTTGTAATTGCTCCGTTATCGTTGTACGATAATTGCTGTTCTTTAATTGTTTCACTGTTATTGTTATACGGTGTTTATTATTTTGTGATTATTGTACCGTTATTATGGTTATTGTTGTACCGTTATTCTATTGAGTTTGCTTTAATGTGATTGCTGTACCATGTTTGCTTCTTTGTAATTGTTATACCATTATTGTTGTACATTGTTTGCTGTTTTGTGATTGTTATACCATTATTGTTGTACATTGTTTGCTGTTTTGTGATTGTTGTACTGAGTTCGCCTTTTTGTAATTGTTGTAGAGTTATTGTTTTACCATGTTTGCTGTTTTGTCTTTTTTTGTACCGTTGTTTTATAGTGTTTGCTGTTTTGTGATTGCTGTACCGTTACTATTTTACCTTGTTCTGTGATTGTTGTACAGCTTTTGTTACATCGTGTTTTCTGCTTTGTGATTGCTGTACCTCTACTGTTTTGCCGTTTTTACTGTTTTGCGATTGTATTATTGTTGTACTGTTAGTTGCTGTACCGTTTTTGTCGAGCCGTGTTGGCTGTACTGTTATTGTTGCACCGTGATTGCTGCGCCATTATTGTTGTACTATAATTGTTGGTCTTACAAGCTTTGTTATTATCGATATCTTTTTTCCTGTTGCTGTTTGGTGCCAGTACTGTTGCTATTATTTTCACTGGTGTTGTTGTTGTTTGATAACCTTACAGTTGGTGTTAAGGCTTTTATTGTTGTCGTTTCTCACTTGTATGCGTCATTTATCACAACTATTGTCGTTAGTTGTCGCTGCTGTCATCTGTTGTCAGTACTGTTGTCGTTAGTTTTCATTCCTGTTTTGGTTTGATATCACAGCTACTGTCGTTTGATGTCACTGCTATTGTCATCTGTTGTCACTAATGTTATCGTTAGTTTTCATTCCTGTTGTCGTTTATCAATACTGTTTATTGAAATTAATTTGTTTGGTGTCACTACTGCTGTTTTTCATTGCTGTTGTCATCTGCTGTCACTACCCTTGTCGTTTAGTATCTCCACCGTCGTCTGTCGTTTGCTGTCACTACTACTGTCGCTTTGCTTCACTGCTATTGTTTATTGTCACCGCTGTTGTCGTTTGCTCTTACTATTGTAGTTTGGAATAAGTATCTGCATCATTTCGAAGATTATTCATTTTACCTTGGTAATCAGTTTCTTCAAATAACGAAAAAAAGGCACAATACCATGAATGGAACGATACACAAATAACCCGCACATAGAAGAGAGGAGGAGCTTACGACGACGTTTCGGTCCGACTTGAACCATTTACAAAGTCACACTAACGAAAAGAAAAGAAGGAGGGGTATATATAGGCAGGAGGCGGTGGTAGTAGTAGTAGTAGTAGTAGTAGTAGTAGTGGAGGTAAAAGGTAGTAGTAGTGGGGAGGGTAGTAAGGAGGAGGAGGAGCCAGTCAAATACTAAGAAAGAGGAGCACTGCAAGGGAGCTAGGTGCCCACAGAGGGTAAGACCAAGAACACAGAGGGGGAAAAAAATAAATAAATAAATAACGAAGGAACAAATACACAAGGCAGAAGAAAGGCAACCCAAAGGAGAAAAAGAACAGAGGAAAGGGGATTAGGGAGAAGAAGAAAGGGGAGGAATCAGGTTAAGCCACGGATGTTCTGAAATTTGGAGCATTTTACAATGTAGTGGAAAAGGAAGGCATCTACAGAGATGAAGAAAGGACTAAGATTCATACAAGGAAAGTTGTGTATTAGGGAGGATTCAACCAGACGGTGACTGTTAAAGTTGGAAGTAGGGAAGACAGTTTTAGCAGATCAGTCAATAGGATGGCTGTGATCTCTGACGTGATCTCTGAGCATTGTTAGTGTCGGCAAGCCTAACACTACCTTTGTGCTCCCTAAGTCTGTCAGAAAGAGATTGGCCGGTTTCTCCAAAGTATTGAAGAGGACAGGAGGAACAAGAAATAGAGTAGACACCAGGAGCATCTGTAGAGGGAGGAGAGGTATGAACGAGATTAGTGCGAAGAGTGGTAGTCTGGCGGAAAGTAAGTTTGATGTCTAAGGAACGCACTAATCTCGTTCATACCTCTTCTTCTTCTTCAGATTCCCCTGGTGTCTACTTTATTTCTTGTTCCTCCTGTCTTCTTCAATACTTTGGAGAAACCGGCCGATCTCTTTCTGAGAGATTTAGAGAGCACAAAAGTAGTGTTAGGCTTGCCGACACTAACAATGCTCCGAGATCACGTCAGAGATCACAGCCATCCTAATGACTGGTCTTCTGCTAAAACTGTCTTCCCTACTTCCAACTTTAACAGTCACCGTCTGGTTGAATCCTCCCTAATACACAACTTTCCTTGTATGAACCTTAGTCCTTTCTTCGTCTCTGTAGATACCTTTCTTTCCCACTACATTGTAAAATGCTTCAAACTTCAGAACACCCGTGACTTAACCTGATTCCCCTTTCTTCTTCTCCCTATTCCCCTTTCCTCTTTCCTTATTCTCCTTTGGGTTGTCTTCTGTCTTGTGTATTTGTTTCTTCTTTATTTATTTATTTCCCCCCCCATCTGTGTTCTTACTCTTACCCTCTGTGGGTACCTAGCTCCCTTGCAGTACTCTTTTTTAGTATGTGACTGGCTCCTTCTCCTTACTACCTTCCCCACTACTACTACTACTGCTAACACCTCCTACCTATATATACCCCCCCTCTTCTTTTCGTTAGTGTGACTTGTAAATGGTCCAAGTCGGACCGAAGCGTCGTCGTAAGCGCCTCCTCTCTTCTATATGCGGGTTATTTGTAAATCAGTTTCTTTCAACATCACTACTGCAGTTATTTTATCTTCTTCAATAATATGCAAGTTTTTATTACTAATTGTGGAGAAATTTTCTCCAGGAGGGGGTATCAGCCCCCTTCAGCCCCTTTCAGCCCTGAGGGTCCCAGCCCTCTCAGAAGGGGCAAACATCTTGTTTACTGCTACAGCAAGTGATTGATCCCAGATGCAGTACAAGTATGTGACGTGGTCAAGCGACCGCCGCTCCTTGCAAGAGTCCAGTGTTGCAAAGTGTAGTTTAATAAGAAACAGTCTATCTCTTATCTTAGCAGGACAATTAAGGAAAATCCTGCTCCCACTTTATTACCATGGTAAAGATAGTGGACATTGTTGTCTATGCTTAAGACAGCAAGAATCAAGCATTCTGCACTGCTTCATGGAGGAAGTTTGGCAAGGAAGCAAAAAGTACTAGGTCAGCTTTTCCTTTATGTTCTAGGGGCATTGCAGTGGCGTAGGAGGCTGTGAGGTCAGATTACTTTTGACTCTACTGAGAGAGTCATTGACGTGCAGGAATAACCAACAAAGAACACTGTTCCGCACGTTTTGCACAAAAAAATCTCAATAAACACTTACAGAGAAGTGTGATCAGCTTCTTTAGTGACATTATGGTGTGAACAATGATTGATGAACAATGTAACAACGAGTGTTGCAATCCAACAGAGTGTAGTGCGACATTCTTCAAAGAACAATATTCTTCAGTCAAGACATAGGATATCCGGGCATAACTATGAGTCAGATACACATATCCAGGTAAGTGTACTAACTCGTGATGTACTACTATTGACTGCACAGTTGAGTATAAAGCTGCGAGTTAGTCACTTATCATAAACCCCGGTGATAAGTGGACCTTCAAGTCCACACAAGTAAGTGTTGTCAGCAATCAGTGTCTGATATATGCTGACATAACACCCCCTAGGGGTAATTTATAATCATACATAATATACTCTATTTCAGCCCGTTGCAAAGTGGTCAAGACAGCTTCTCAAGACCTCACCTGCAGGGGCGGCTGTGTGGGTGATAGCTGTCTTTTCAAGCTAAGTTCCCCCTATATTTAAACTTTAACCTTAGCTGGTATACTATTTCTCAACACTAATCAAGCTTTTCATAAGGCTTAAAAAAAATCTTTGAGGAACAAACAAAAAATACTCCTTTAATCAGGCTATTCCATCAGAATGGAAACATAGTACATTAGATCATTGCTATGAAAAATGCAGAAGAGTTTCTAATGAACTTAAAAATGAACTAAAACAAAAATTAAACAGTCTAATTGAAAACAGTGATTGGACAAAATATGTTAATAACAATTTCATATTTAACTTGTCAAATGAAACATTAGATAAAAATACAACCGCTTCTCTAGGTTATGGGCTAAGTTTTGCAACATCTAAAAAACTCAGTAGTGTAGAAATTGCAAAAGCCTTTTGTAACTTAGAAAAATCTTCTGATTTATCCAGTGATGAAATTAATATAAGGCGATGCTTTATAGCTATGATAAAACAAAATATTCCCAATTGTCCTTAAATTTTTTTTAAAGTCTTATGGAAAATTTATTAGTAATAAAAATTTGCATATTACTAAAACAGTAATTTTAATAAAACATTAAAAAGACTACTAAAAGGCAAAGCTGAATTAATTAAAAACATCATGACCACCACTCTATCCTTACCATATATGTATGGATTAATAAAAACACACAAACCAGGTAATCTAACTAGACATATAATTAGCTCCATAGCTCCTATAAATTATCGAAAAGGTTTGTATACATGTTGACCCCAACTGTAACACAAATTCCTAACTTTAATGTTAAAAATAATATAAATTTAGTGGATAAATTAAGCACCATGACCGATTTAAATAATTACAGTGTGGTTAGCTTTGATGTTACTTCTCTGTTTACAAAGTTTCCGGCTGATGATTTATTAAGGTTCCCAGCTGAAGAACTTATTAATTACGATATACCACTGCCATTACCTACCCTCATTAAGTTTATTAAACTATGTGTTGTTGATGAAAAGTTTGTGTTTAATGACGAGTTTTATAGTCAGAAGTTTGGTATGGCAATGGGAAACCCTCTCTCACCTGTCCTTAGTAATTTGTACATGGAATATTTTGAAACAAGATTGCTTAACAAAATCCTTCCTAATAGAGATAAGTGGTAAATATATGTTGATGTGTTATGTCTAATGCCTAAGAATATAGATATAAACCATTTCCTTGTTAAATTAAATACTCTCATTCAATAAATTTTAATGTTGAGTTTGAACGAAATAACTCATTGCCTTTTCTAGATATTTAATTGTTATGGGGAAACGTCATTTTAATTTTAAAATTTACAAAAAAATCAACAAATTGTTCTGTGTGCACTATTATTCTTCACATTATGATAGAGCTAAACTTTCTGTATTCTAATCAATATTTTTGAGAGCTTTTCATATATGCATCCCAGAGTTCATAGACGAAGCATTCTTGAAGATTTATGAAATATCTAATGCTCTAAAATACCAAAAACACTTAACTGATCTTTTAAAATTGCTATATATACTTTTTAAAAATTAAAAAAAGAACAACCAGCCTTATTCAACTAAAAGAATGTTGGTTCTCCCTTACCATGAAAACTTTCTTAATATCAAAGTTGTATTTAAAAATCTTGATACAGTTAAAAAGCTTTTGATAAAAAAATCCCCAAAGAAATGCTGACGGCTGTCTACAAGATTCCGTGTAAAAAATGGGATAAAGTTTATTATGGTCAGACTTGGAAAATGTCTTGAACTAAGGTACAACAACATAAATATAGCATCAGAAGTGGACACGAGTCTAGTGCTCTGTTTATTCATGTGAGAGATTTTAACCATTCAGTTGATTTTCTAAATGCCGAGAAAGTTATATCAAGCAGGTCCATGCTTGAAAGAAATATAATAGAATCAAGTTTCATGAAAAATAGTTTTGAAATTAATATGAATATTGCTTTAGGATTATACAAATTGGGTTCACTTTTAATTAACAAAATTTGGGAATAATTTAAGATATATTCGACAAGATAAGATCTTAAAGGTTGGGCAGAACATTAGCTGTGTTTGACAGATCCTTGACGACCTACCTACATCATCTTATGAAGGTCAGGTGTTGTAAGACGACCGCGAGGTATAATCTCGTCCTAATATGCCTTTCTGTTGATCTCTTGTTTTTACAGTTCCATGACAATGTGAGAAATCTCTAAATCGTTTGGAAGCTCACAATCTTTTTCACAGTGGTTATTTTGCATATTATGATATCACCTGTTTACTGTGATATTTTTTAATATATATATATATATATATATATATATATATATATATATATATATATATATATATATATATAATGTACATAGATACTGTTGATTGATAGTTTATATTGAGCTTGTTATTATTATTACTTCATTTTCATCCTGCCTGAAAATGGATCAGATCGTAAAACATAACACTATTATATTTCAATTGATATTAATTAATATAGATAAAATATCACCTGTTTATATCCACTATGACAGCAATATAAATAAAGGGAAACGGCACGAGGTAAAATTTCACAAATATGTCTGAAATGGCAGCAATGTAGACAGAATGTGACAATTACTTTGTAATTAATTATGCAATTAAATGCAACACGTACGTGGAACAGGTGGTTAAGTGGTCAGAGCGTTCTACCCACAACCAAAAGGTCCAAGATTCGATATCCAGGGGGAAATGAGGAGTATAATCAAGCTTAACAGCCCCAGATGCCACTGTTCACTTTGCAGTGTGAAGGTGTCTGTAAAGAGATATATTGCTACAGCATCAATATAGTTCAGTTTGAACATAAAGACTAAAACAGAATGATTTGCTAAAACATACATACTTGTGCGTGTGTGTGTGTATGTGTGTGTGTGTGTGTGTGTGTGTGTGTGTGTGTGTGTGTGTGTGTGTGTGTGTGTGTGTGTGTGTGTGTGTGTTTATGTGTGTGTGTTTATGTGTGTGTTTGTGTGTGTACTCACCTAGTTGTACTCACCTAGTTGAGGTTGCGGGGGTCGAGTCCGAGCTCCTGGCCCCGCCTCTTCACTGATCGCTACTAGGTCACTCTCCCTGAGCCGTGAGCTTTATCATACCTCTGCTTAAAGCTATGTATGGATCCTGCCTCCACTACATCGCTTCCCAAACTGTTCCACTTACTGACTACTCTGTGGCTGAAGAAATACTTCCTAACATCCCTGTGATTCATCTGTGTCTTCAGCTTCCAACTGTGTCCCCTTGTTACTGTGTCCAATCTCTGGAACATCCTGTCTTTGTCCACCTTGTCAATTCCTCTCAGTATTTTGTATGTCGTTATCATGTCCCCCCTATCTCTCCTGTCCTCCAGTGTCGTCAGGTTGATTTCCCTTAACCTCTCCTCGTAGGACATACCTCTTAGCTCTGGGACTAGTCTTGTTGCAAACCTTTGCACTTTCTCTAGTTTCTTTACGTGCTTGGCTAGGTGTGGGTTCCAAACTGGTGCCGCATACTCCAATATGGGCCTAACGTATACGGTGTACAGGGTCCTGAACGATTCCTTATTAAGATGTCGGAATGCTGTTCTGAGGTTTGCTAGGCGCCCATATGCTGCAGCAGTTATTTGGTTGATGTGCGCTTCAGGAGATGTGCCTGGTGTTATACTCACCCCAAGATCTTTTTTCTTGAGTGAGGTTTGTAGTCTCTGACCCCCTAGACTGTACTCCGTCTGCGGCCTTCTTTGCCCTTCCCCAATCTTCATGACTTTGCACTTGGTGGGATTGAACTCCAGGAGCCAATTGCTGGACCAGGTCTGCAGCCTGTCCAGATCCGTGTGTGTATGTGTGTGTGTGTGTGTGTGTGTGTGTGTGTGTGTGTGTGTGTGTGTGTGTGTGTGTGTGTGTGTGTGTGTGTGTGTGTGTGTGTGTACTCACCTATTTGTACTCACCTATTTGTAGTTGCAGGGGTCGAGTCTTAGTTCCTGGCCCCGCCTCTTCACCGGTTGCTACTGAGTCCTCTCTCCCTGCTCCATGAGCTTTATCAAACCTCGTCTTAAAACTATGTATGGTTCCTGCCTCCACTACATCACTTTCTAGGCTATTCCACTGCCTGACAACTCTATGACTGAAGAAATACTTCCTAATATCTCTCTGACTCATCTGTGTGTGTGTGTGTGTGTGTGTGTGTGTGTGTGTGTACTCACCTAATTGTGATTGCAGGAGTCGAGTCATAGCTCCTGGCCCCGCCTCTTCACTGTTCGCTACTAGTTCAATTCCTGCTCCGTGAGCTTTATTATACCTCCTCTTAAAGCTATGTATGGATCCTGCTTCCACCACCACCCTTTCCAAATTATTCCACTTCCTGACAACTCTATGACTGAAGAAATACTTCCTAACATCCTTGTGACTCATCTGAGTCTTCAATTTCCCATTTTGACCCCATGTTGGTGTACCATCTCTGAAACATCCACTCCCTTTCCACCTTGTTGATTCCTCTCAGTATTTATTTGTAATCATGTCATCCCTGTCCTCCTGTCCTCCAGTGTCGTCAGGTTGATTTTCCTTAACCTCTCCTCGTATGACATGCCCCTTAACTTTGGGGTCTCGTTGGAAACCTTTGCACTTTCTCTAATTTCTCAACGTGCTTGGCCAGGTGTGGGTTCGAAACTGGTACTGCATACTCCAATATGGGCCTGATGTATACAGTGTACAGAGTTCTGAACAACTCCTTATTGAGATGTCGGAATGCTATTCTTAGGTTTGTTAGTCGCCCGTATTCCGCAGCAGTTATTTGGCTGATGTGTCCCTCTGGAGATGTGTTCGATGTTGTACTCACCCCGAGATCCTTTTCCTTGAGTGAGGTTTATAGACTTTGGCCGCCAAGACTATTCAGTCTGCGGTCTTTTCTGCCCTTCTCCTATCTTCATGACTGCACTTGGCGGGGTTGAACTATAGGAGCCATTTGCTGGACCAGGTCTGCAGCCTGTTCAGATCCCTTTGTAGTCCTGCCTGATCCTCCTCTGATTGAATTCTCCTCATTAACTTGACATCGTCTGCAAACAGAGACACTTCTGAGTCTTTTCCTTTTGCCATGTCATTCACATGTACAAGAAACAGCACCGGCCCTAGGACTGACCCCCTGTAGAACCACGCTCGCCACAGGCACCCACTCCGACACCTCGTCACCTCGTCGCGTACAATGACTCGCTCCTGCCTTCCTGGCAAGTTTCCTCTGATCCACTGCAACGACTTCCCTCTTATACCTCCCTGATCCTCCAGCTTTAGCATTAATCTTTTGTGTGGAAATACGTCAAAAGATTTTTTCCAGTCCAAGAAAATGCAATCTACCCATCCTTCTCTCTCTCTCTTTTGTCTTACTGCTGTGTGTGTGTATTTGTGTGTGTATTCACCCAGATGTGATTGCAGGGGTCGTGTCATAGTTCCTGGCACCGCCTCTTCACTGGTCGCTACTAGGTCACTCTTCCTGCTCCATGACTTTATCATACCTCTTCTTAAAGCTTTGTATGGATCCTGCTTCCACTACATCACTTCCCAGACTATTCCACTTCCTGACAACTCTGTGACTGAAGAAATACTTCCTAACATCCCTGTGATTCATCTGAGTTTTCAACTTCCAACTGTGACCCCTTGTTGTTGTGTCCCATCTCTGGAACATCCTGTCTCTGTCCACATTGTCGATTCCTCTCAGTATTTTATATGTTGTTACCATATCCTCTCTATCTCTCCTGTCTTCCAGTCGACAGGTCGATTTCTATTAACCTCTCCTCGTAGGACACACCACTTATCTCCGGGACCAGTCTTGTTGCAAACCATGGCACTTTCTCTAATTTCTTTACATGCTTGGCTAGGTGTGGATTCCATACTGGTGCTGCATGCTCCAATATGGGCCTAACGTACACAGTGTACAGGGCCCTGAACGATTCCTTATTAAGATGTTGGAATGCTGTTCTTAGGTTAGCTAGGCGCCCATATGCTGCAGCAGTTATTTGGTTGATGTGCACCTCAGATGTGCCTGGTGTTATACTCACCTCTTGAGAGAGGTTTGTAGTTTATGGGCCCCTCGACTGCACTGCGTTTGTGGTCTTCTTTGTCCTTCCCCAATCTTCATGACTTTGCACTTGGTGGGGTTGAACTCTAGGAGCCAGTTGCTGTACCAGGCCTGCAGCCTGTCCAGATCCCTTTGTAGTACTGGCTGGTCCTCGTCTGACTGAATTCTTCTCATCAACTTCACATCATCTGCGAACAGGGACACTTAGGAGTCTATTCCTTCCCTCATGTCGTTCACAAATACCAGAAACAGCACTGGTCCGAGGATTGCCAAATGTGCAACCCCGCTCGTCCCAGGCGCCCACTCTGACACCTCACCACATACCATGACTCGCTGTTGTCTTCCTGGCAGGTACTCCCTGATCCATTGTAGTGCCTTCCCTGTTATCCCTGCATGGTCCACTAATCTCTTGTGTGGAACTGTGTCAAATGCCTTCTTACAGTCTTAGCAAATGCAATCTACCCACCCCGCTGTTTCTTGTCTTACTGCTGTTACCTTATCACAGAACTCCAGTAGGCATGTGACACAGGATTTCCCGTTCCTGAAACTGTGTTGGCTGTCGTTAAGCTCATTCCTTTCTAGGTGCTCCACCACTCTTCTGATAATCTTCTCCATGACCTTGCATACTATACATATCAGTGGCACTGGTCTGTAGTTTAATGCTTCGTATCTGTCTCCTTTTTTAAACATTGGGACTACACTCGCTGTCTTCCATTCCTCAGGTAGTCATCTCGTTTCGATAGACGCGTTGAAGATTGTTGTTAGTGGTACACATGGCGCGTCTCCTCTCTCTCTCTCAGGACCCATGGAGAGATGTTATGCTGCCCAATCGCCTTTGAAGTATCTAGCTCACTTAGCAGCCTCTTCACTTCTTCCTCGGTTGTACGTATTGTGTCCAGCACTTGATTGTGTACCAAACCTCTCCATCTTTCTGAAGACCCTTCTGTCTCCTCTGTGAATGCTTCTTTGAATCTCATGTTGAGCTCCTCACATACTTCACGGTCGTATCTTGTGACCTCTCCTCCTTCCTTAGCCTGATTACCTGGTCCTTGACTGTTGTTTTCCTCTTGATGTAGCTGTTCAACAACTTCGGGCCAGATTTGGCTTTCACTGCTATGTCCTTTTTGAATTGTCGTTGGGCCTCCCTACTTTCCTGTGCATATTCATTTCTGGCTCTACGACTGCTCTCTTTATTCTCCTGGGTCCTTTGCCTTCTATAGTTCTTCCATTCTCTAGCACACTTTGTTTTGACCTCCTTACACTATTGGGTAAACCAACGGCTCGTCCTGGCTTTCTCGTTATTTCTGTTGCCCTTGGGAACAAACCTCTCATTAGCTTCCTTGCATATTACTGTCACATACTGCATCACCTCGTTTACTGACTTCCTTGCTGGCCGCGGAGGCATTGACCCTTGGAACTCTCTCCAGGTAAACTGAACCTCGTGCAGGAAATTCTTCATGCCTGTGTAATCCCCTTTCTTGCAGTTCAGCTTCATTCATCCTACCCTTCCTGCGTCACTCTCCACTTGTAACTCTACTATGTATTCAAAGCTCAGAGCCGCGTGATCACTGGCCTCGAGGGGTGTTTCATATGTGATATCAATATCTGCACTACTCAAGGTGAATATTACGTCCAGTCTTGTTGGTTCATCCTCTCCTCTCTCACTGGTAGTGTCCCTTACGTGTTGGTACATGAGGTTTTCCACTACCACATCCATCATGTTAGCCCTCCACGTTTCTGCACCCCATTTTGACTCCAGGTTCTTCCTTTCGAATTCCTTGTTGAAGTCACCCATAATCAGTAGCTTCGACCTGCTCTAATGAACTAATCTGGCCACTTCAGCCATTGTGTCAACCATCGCTCTATTACTCTCATCATAATCTTGCTATGGCCTCCTGCTGTTCTGTGGTGGGTGTTCTGTATGTGCACGTGTGTGTGTGTGTGTGTGTGTGTGTGTGTGTGTGTGTGTGTGTGTGTGTGTGTGTGTGTGTGTGTGTGTGTGTGTGTGTGTGCGTGTGTGTGTACTCACCTAATTGTGGTTGGAGGGGTCGAGACTCAACTCCTGGCCCCGCCTCTTCACTCACCGCTACTGGGTCCTCCCTCTCAATGCTCCATACCTCGTCTTAAAACTATCTTTGGTTCCTGCCTCCACTACATCGCTTTCCAGACTATTCCACTTCCTAGCAACTCTGTGGCTGAAGAAATACTTCCTAACATCCCTTTGATTCATCTGAGTCTTCAACTTCCAATTTCTTGTCCCATCTCTGGAACATCCTGTTTCTGTCCACCTTATTTATTCGACACAGTATTTTGTCATTATCATGTCTCCCTTGACCCTCCTGTCCTCCAGTGTCCTCAGACCGATTTCCCTTAACCTTTCTTCGAAGGACATTCCCCTTAGCTCTGTTGCAAACCTTTGCACTTTCTCTAATTTCTTGGCATGCTTGAACAGGTTTGGGTTCCAAACTGGTGCTTCTGAGGGAAAAGTTCAATAGATAGGAGTAGCGAGGGAGTGTATAGTAACAATAATTTCATTGCCGGCTACTTGTTAAGGTAGGGTAAGTCCAGCTCCCGCTATTCCCCCTCCCCCCTTTTTCCCCCTCCCCAAAAGTGATAGTTTGATTGCCGGCTGCTTGTTAAGGTAGGGTCAGTCTAGCTCCCGCTATCCCTTCCCCTCCCTCTTCCCCTCCCCCCCCGAAAGGTGACGTGTGGGGCTCCGGTCAAACAGTAAATCACTCGACTCACAGCTCCCAACACTACTGTAAGTACACGCCTGATCATATTTTAGTGGACTTACTGGTTGAAAGCTTCGCTTTTGACCAATAATTAACTTAGTCCTTTCATTCTTCATCTGTTAAATGTTTTAATAATCACCACATATTTTAGGTATTGTACTTATCATGGAGAGTGATTTCTTAAGCAGTGGGTAATCTGTCTCTCATTACAGCTTGGAATGACAAAGAGGGTCACCTGCCAACCAACGAGAAGAATAGAAGGAGACGGACTAACGTCCTGAGACGTCCCATGTTTAGTCTACTTACCTGTTATGTAAGCCAACACAGGACCTAACCCCTCATCATAGCAGTGGTAACGAACCTGTTTTCCTGTCATCTGAAGTAATTACACACGGTTATACTCTGTGAAGAACGAGCCAGTGGTGGTCACCAACACCTGCTACCCCCCCCTACATCAGCAACGGCTACGATTTCAACAACACTCAGTGTCACCAACACCTGACACCCCATTACCAGGATATACAGTGGTCCCTCGATTATCGACGGTAATCCGTTCCTGGAAGCCGGTCGATTATCGAAATGGTCGATTTACGAATCAATTTTCCCCATAAGAAATAATGTAAATTCAATTAATCCGTTCCTGACACCCAGAAGTATTAAAACAAAAAATTTTTTTATATGAAATATTCATGTAGTACATAAACAATACAATGGGAAATGATGAATGAAACATTAACAGCATAACACTTACCTTTATTGGAGATTCTTCTTAGTGTATGGGAGACTGGAGGAGGAGGAGAGAGTGGATTGTTTATAGTTTGGAAGGGGAATCCCCTTCCAGCAACACCTCAGGTACCATTTGCTTTTCTGGGGTTGCTTCTCTTCTCTGTTTCTTAATGCCACTAGGACCAGCTTGAGAGTCACTGGAGTCCTGTCTCGCAAAATAACTATGCAGAGAGCTCTGTTTCTGGCGTCTCTTTAAAACTTCCCTAAAATGGGCCAAGACTCTGTCACTGTACAAGTTGCCGATATGGCTTGCAACATCCTTCTCTGGGTGATGTTTCTCCATAAATCTTTCCATCTTACCCCACATAGTAAAAATCTCCTTAATTTCTGAAGAAGGCACCTTCTTCCATCTCTCTTCCTCCTCCTCTGCAGCAAGATTCTGAGCTGCGATCTGTTGCTCTTCCTGCTGAAGCTCTTGCAGCTCCTCAGTGGTTAGCTCTTCGTTGTGGTCCTCCACCAACTCTTCCACATCCTCCAAACTCACATCCAACCCCATGGAACTCCCCAGTGCCACAATAGAGTTCAAAACTGACATAGGCTCATCAGGGTCAGCCCCAAACCCTTCCAAATCCCTCTTGTCGACACAATCTGGCCACAATTTTCTCCAAGCAGAGTTCAAAGTCCTGGTAGACACTCCCTCCCAAGCCTTACCTACAAGGCTTACACAATGGAAAATACTGAAATGTTCTTTCCAAAAATCTCGTAGGGTCAAGTGAGTGTCTGAGGTCACATTGAAGCACCTTTCAAACATTGCTTTGGTGTACAGTTTTTTAAAGTTTGCAATGACCTGCTGGTCCATGGGTTGGAGGAGAGGAGTGGTATTCGGGGGCAAGAACTTTACTGAGATGAACCCAAACTCCTTCAGAATTAGGTCATCCAAGTTTGGTGGATGAGCAGGTGCATTGTCCATTACTAGCAGGCACTTGAGATCCAATTTCTTCTCCAGGAGGTAATTCTTCACACTAGGGCCAAACACTTCGTTGAACCACTCTACAAAAATTTCCCTCGTGACCCATGCCTTATTATTAGATTTCCAAAACACACACAATTTACTCTTCATAACATTATTTTTCTTAAATGCTCTGGGATTTTCAGAATGGTACACTAGTAACGGCTTCACTTTGAAATCCCCATAGCATTAGCACAGAACATTAGCATCAGCCTGTCTTTCATAGGCTTGTGTCCTGGCATTGACTTTTCCTCTTGTGTAATGAAGGTCCTCTTTGGCATTTTCTTCCAGGTTTCAGTCTTTCAGCCTCTATGTACTCCTGGAATTCATGCACATATTTTTCAGCCGCCTTGTGGTCCGAACTGGCAGCCTCACCATGCCTTACCACACTGTGTATGCCAGTACGCTTCTTAAATCTCTCAAACCAGCCTTTGCTGGCCTTAAAATCACTCACTTCACCACTATTTGCAGGCAATTTATTTACCAAATCTTCATGCAACTGCCTAGCCTTTTCACAAATAATCGAGGTCATAAGACTGTCTCCTGTCTCCAGTACTGGTGATCTCATTTTTGTCAGCATATTTACCCCCTTTGCAACAACAGCATCCTTGATTTCCTTTCTCATGGCTATGATGGAAGATATGGTTGAATGATTTTTGTTATACATCCTCGCCAGTTCGGCCACACATACGCCACTATCATATTGTTCAATGATGTTTTTCTTAAATTCAATGATATTTCTCACCTTCTTTACCAAAGGTTTGGCACTAGGAGCTTTCTTTGGAGCCATGGTAGCTTATTTAGCACTTAAATAACTTGCAAGCACTAAAATAAATGAAATATTATGAAATATTTCACTGGAGCACGTGAGAGGACCGCCGCTAACTGGTAAACAATGGCACACTGGCTGGGAAGGAAGGCTGAGGCGGGTCGAGGCCCGCTTACCTCGTGCATACGCATCTGGGACGACGGGTCGAGACGGGTCGATGAACGAATTTCGGTCAATTTCCGAGTCAATATTTTGTCGAAAAAACCGGTTGATTTCCGAAATGGTCGACTTTCAGGCCGGTCGATTATTGAGGGACCACTGTACCTATATTAGCGTTGAGTTCAAATGTAATTTTTTTCATTTCATTTTTCATTTTTCTTTCAATTAGGATACCCATTCATGTTTTATTGTTTTAAATTTTCCGTTTCTAAATAATAAAGTGTTTATCATTGTCTGTTATTATTTCTTTTTCTATTCATTAATTTTCCTGAGGAGGAGCCAGCCTTGGTAATACTGACTGAAGTTGTTACAGGGCTGAGTAAGCCTTCACAAGTGGCGACCTTGCCAGGATCAACTCTACTGAATCAAGATTCAATTCCATCTTGAATCTACCATTGGAACTTCAACGCCGCATACCACAGACGGTTACCACCAGCCATGAGTAATCATTCTCTATGGTAGGACTATGGTAGAAGTATTTAAAAGATTTGGTGATTGTTATAGTCTCAATTTATTGTAAGTCAAGTCAGGCAGGATATAATATTTAATTCTGCCACCTTTTCGAGCTTGAAACACTTTGGAGGATTAGACTCTAGGGACCCGAGATTTTCCAGTGACAATTTGTTTCATTGAGTTCTTTATTATATCAAGGGAACTGTCGTAGGACACTCTTGATTTGTTGGTGAGAAGATTGGATGGTCAAGTGACCCCATTCAACTTACTGTTTGCTCAGAGCTGGCATAGAACCCTTCGTTTTCATTAATACATTGTTTAATTGAAGCATGCATCGAGCCCTCTTGTTTATTTACAGTTTGAGCGGAGCAGGAATTGAACCCTCCGTTTTCTTTGATATATCCGTTTCATTTTTCCCCTGGTAGTTTAAGTTATTCTTGCAAGTATGGAGGAATACCAGTTTTGGATGAACGCTGGAAGTAAGTTAGGAATAACAGGGAAAAATTTAGAATCTTTCATTAGTGCTAAGATCCAGGAAAGACTTGAAAGAGAGAGAGAGAGAATCAAAAGAGAAGAGAATAAGGAGAGAGAAAGAATAGAGAGAATCAAGAAAGACAGAAAGAGAAAGAGAGGATAAAAAGGAGAGAGATCGAATTGAAAGAGAAAACCAAGATAGACAGAGAGAGAGAGAGAAGACAAAAAGGAACGTGATAGACTTGATCGTGAGGAGAGAGCTAGAGTACGTGAGGAACAAGCTAAAGTACGTGAGGAACAAGTTAAATTAAGAGAACTTGAGGAAAGAGCAAAGGATAGAGAAGTTGAGGAAAAAGCTAGAGAACGTGAGGAAAAAGCTAGAGAACGTGAGGAAAAAGCTAGAGAACTTGAGTTAATAGAGAGAGAAAAGGATTGCGAGCTCGAAAAAGCTTGCCTTGAATTAGAGAATAAAAAGTTAACTCTTACACAACAACAATTAGAGGAAGGAGTAATTGAACATCATGCAGCTAGTGCACATATTCCAACACCTAATTTACCTCCCTTCACAGAGGGTGAAGACATTACTTCATACATCATCAGGTTTGAAAATACCACTACCCTCTGTGAATGGCCTGCTGACACCTGGGCTACCAGGTTAGGAATGTTATTTTCTGGTACAGCCTTGAATATCTATGCAACTTTTTCGCAGGATATCATATGTAATTATAACCTACTGAAGAAGGCAATCCTTAAAGCATATCAAAAAACCACAAATTCTTACAGGAAAGATTTCAGGTATGCCACCTTACAGCATGGCCAAAACTTTCAGCAGTTACAGGTAACACTCTTTCGTTTGTTCGACTTTTGGATAGAGAGTTCAGGAATTGATTGCAGTTATGAATCTCTTAGAGACTTCAAGGTTGCTGACCAGTTCCTGACAGCTCTTCCCCACTAGATAAGAACATTCATCAGAGAACGTAACCTGATTAAAGCTGAGGAAGTTGCTGAGGCTGCTGACCTGTATGCTGAGGCTCACAATTCCTATAAAGACCTAAAGGGATCGAACCCTAAGGGCAAGGGTTCATCAGATCTTAAGAAATCAAAGCCTCTAGTGGAAAGTAAAATGACTTCTTTTATTCCTGTTTGTCATTTGTGTGGCGTTAAGGGACATAAACGTCCAGAGTGTCCTTCCAAGAAAATAGAGAAAGTTGGTAGATGTTTTGTTGACAGTAATGACCAAGCAACCTTCTGTTCAGGAGCAGTTAATGGTATAAAAGTCTCAGACATATTACGTGACACTGGATGTACGTGCATCGTAATTTCGGACAAACTGTTCCCTTACTTTAAAACCTCTCGTGTGTCCACTATTCTTTCAGATTGCTTGGGACGTGAAAATACTTTCCCTACAATACGTTGTTACTTGAAAACTAAATGGTTCACCGGCTGGACTAATGCGGTACTAGCCCCAATTACTTGTTCTATAATAGTGGGTAACATTAAAGGTGCCGTTCTTCCTTCAGAGGCGGATCTTTCGTCACCACCCATGGATCTAAGTTTTCCAGCTCTTCTTCCTTGCAAGTTAAATAATCACCTTAACAATTCTGCACCGGAAGCTGCATTGTCTCGTTCTGTTCATTTGGGGGTGGAAACAGATGATACTGCTCTCGATAGAGAGGTAGCAGGATCACCTGTCCACTCGTGCCTCCGGCACTCTCAATGTCTTGACTAGGACTCAGACCATAACCCCGGCTTCTCCTACCTCCTCTTCTCCCACCATAAGTACTTTTATTTTCCCGGATTTTATGTCCAAGGATGACTTTGTCAATATACAGCGCAATTGCCCTTCACTTCGGGATTGTCATAATCAAGCTTTTAACAACAAAGTTATCCATGGGAGATACGTATCTCATAAGTTTGAATACATTAATGGTATCTTATATAAGTCGGTCTTTAAATCTCATTCTTCAGTGATAGATTATTCCCTACTTGTTGTTCCTAAACCATGTCGAGAGACTGTTCTTCAAATGGTTCATGATTTGCCAGAGACCAAACACTTGGCCCATCGTAAAACATGGTATAAGCTCAAGCACACTTATTTTTGGCCAGGCATGTACTCTCAGGTTACAAAGAAGTATAGTTCTTGCAACAGGTGTCAGGTGCTTACTGCACAAAATACACACTCCTAGTTCCTGTATATTTATTAAATCTAAAACTTCCCTCCTGCAGAAACGAGATACTCCACCACAGAAAAGGAATGTTAGGCCCTTGTGTGGGGTATCTCCAAACTTAAATTTTATTTGCTGGGAAAAGAATTCATTTTAGAAACGGACCACAAACCTTTGATATACCTAGAAACTTTTAAGGGAACCAACAGTCGCCTCTTGAGGTGGACATTGGCACTCCAGGCTTTTAAGTTCCATATTGTGTATATCAATGGTTCATCCAATTATTTCTCTGACTGGTTAAGTCGTGACAGTCAGTAGAAGATTTGTTGCCTTACGCGGCTTCCACATGTTAGAACTTTTTCCTCACCTATTCTTCTTATACTCCTTGACTATAAGTCTTGGTATGGGGGAGTGTGAGGGAAAAGTTCAATAGATAGGAGTAGCGAGGGAGTGTATAGTAACAATAGTTTCATTGCCGGCTACTTGTTAAGGTAGGGTAAGTCCAGCTCCCGCTATTTCCCCTCCCCCCTTTTTCCCCCTCCCCAAAAGTGATAGTTTGATTGCCGGCTGCTTGTTAAGGTAGGGTCAGTCTAGCTCCAGCTATCCCTTCCCCTCCCTCTTTCCCCCCCCCCGAAAGGTGACGTGTGGGGCTCAGGTCAAACAGTAAATCACTCGACTCACAGCTCCCAACACTACTGTAAGTACATGCCTGATCATATTTTAGTGGACTTATTGGTTGAAAGCTTCACTTTTGACCAATAATTAACTTAGTCCTTTCATTCTTTATCTGTTAAATGTTTTAATAATCACCACATCTTTTAGGTATTGTACTTATCATGGAGAGTGATTTCTTAAGCAGTGGGTAATCTGTCTCTCATTACAGCTTGGAATGACAAAGAGGGTCACCTGCCAACCAACGAGAAGAATAGAAGGAGACGGACTAACGTCCTGAGACGTCCCATGTTTAGTCTACTTACCTGTTATGTAAGCCAGCACAAGACCTAACCCCTCATCATAGCAGTGGTAACGAACCTGTTTTCCTGTCATCTGAAGTAATTACACACGGTTATACTCTGTGAAGAACGAGCCAGTGGTGGTCACCAACACCTGCTACCCCCCCCTCCCCCACATCAGCAACGGCTACGATTTCAACAACACTCAGTGTCACCAACACCTGACACCCCATTACCAGGATATACCTATATTAGCGTTGAGTTCAAATGTAATTATTTTCATTTCATTTTTCATTTTTCTTTCAATAAGGATACCCATTCATGTTTTGTTTTAAACTTTCCGTTTCTAAATAATAAAGTGTTTATCATTGTTTGTTATTATTTCTTTTTCTATTCATTAATTTTCCTGAGGAGGAGCCAGCCTTGGTAATACTGACTGAAATTGTTACAGGGCTGAGTAAGCCTTCACAGTGCTGCGTACGCCAGTATGTGCCTGACGTACACAGTGTACAGAATCATGAATGATTCCTTACTGAGGTACCGGAATGCTCTTCTCAGGTTTGCCAGGCGCCCATATGCCGCAGCTATTATCTGGTTAATGTGTGCTTCCGGCGACATGCTCGGTATTATACTCACCCCAAGATCTTTCTCCTTGAGTGAGGTTTGCTGTCTTTGGCCACCTAGCCTATACTCTGTCTGCGGTTTTCTTTGCTCTTCCCCGATCTTCATAGCTAGTTATTGGACCATGAGTCCAGCCTGTCGGTCTCTTTGCAGGCCTGTTTGTTCCGCATCAGATTTAATTCTCCTCATTAACTTCACATCAAATGCAGGAACACTTCTGAGTCTATGCCTTCCGTCATGTCATTCACATATACCAAGAATAGCACTGGTTCCAGTACTGACCCCTTTGGGACCCTGCTCATCACAGGCACCCACTGTGATACCTCATCACGTACCATTATACGTGCCCTTCCTATTATACGTGTCTGATCCTCTAGCTTCTGCACTAATCTCTTGTGAGGAACTGTGTCGAAGGCCTTCTTGCAGTCCAAGAAAAAGTAATCAGTCCACCACTCTCTCTCATGTCTTACTTCAGTTACCTTTTGTGTGTGTGTATGTGTGGGTGTGTGTATTTATGTACTCACCTACTTGTGGTTGCAGGGGTTGAGTCACAGTTCGTGGCCCCGCCTCTTCACTGACCGCTACTAGGTCACTCTTCCCGCTCCATGTGCTTTATCATACCTCTTCTTAAAGCTATATATGGATCCTGCTTCCACTACATCACTTCCCAGACTATTCCACTTCATGACAACTCTATGACTGAAGAAATACTTCTCAACATCCTTGTGATTCATCTGAGTCTTCAACTTCCATCTGTGACCCCTTGTTGCTGTGTCCCATCTCTGGAACATCCTGTCTCTGTCCACCTTGTCGATTCCTCTCAGTATTTTAGATGTTGTTACCATATCCCCCCTCTCTCTCCTGTCTTCCAGTCGACAGTTCGATTTCCCTTAACATCTCCTTGTAGGACATACCCCTTAGCTCCGGGACTAGTCTTGTTGCAAACCTTTGCACTTTCTCTAGTTTCCTTTCATGTTTGACTCGGTGTGGGTTCAAAACTGGTGCTGCGTACTACAATATGGGCCTAACGCACACAGTGTACAGGGTCCTGAACGTTTCCTTATTAAGATGTCAGAATGCTGTTCTTAGGTTTGCTAGGCCCCCGTACGCTGCAGCAGTTATTTGGTTGATGTGCGCCTCAGGAGATGTGCCCGGTGTTCTACTCCCCACAAGATGCTTTTCCTTAAGCGAGGTTTGTAGTTTCTCGCCCCCCTGGACTGTACTCCGTCTGTGGTCTTCTTTGCCCCTCCCCCAATCTTCATGACTTTGCACTTGGGGTTGAACTCCAGGATCCAGTTTCTGGACCAGGCCTGCAGCATATCCAGATACCTTTGTAGTTCTGCCTGGTCCTCCTTCGATTGAATTCTTCTCATCACCTTCACATCATCTGCAAACAGGGACACTTCGGATCGTATTCCTTCCGTCATGTTGTTCACAAATACCAGAAACAGCACTAGTCCTAGGACTGACCCCCGTGACACCCCTCTCATTACAGGCGCCCACTCTGACATCTCGCCACGTACCATGGCTCGCTGTCTTCCTGTGTGTGTGTGTGTGTGTGTGTGTGTGTGTGTGTGTGTGTGTGTGTGTGTGTAAAATGTGTGTAAAAAGAGAGTTTATGCATAGTTGAAATTGGACCAACTAAGCTGGTTTTTCTCAGCTTACCCACAAATGTCCACTACACTTGTTCCACAAGGCACAGTACTCGCTCCCATCTTGTTCCTCATCCTCATATCCGACATAGACAAGGATGTCAGCCACAGCACCGTGTCTTCCTTTGCAGATGACACCCGAATCTGCATGACAGTGTCTTCCATTGCAGACACTGCAAGGCTCCAGGCGAACATCAACCAAATCTTTCAGTGGGCTGCAGAAAACAATATGAAGTTCAACGATGAGAAATTTCAATTACTCAGATATGGTAAACATGAGGAAATTAAATCTTCATCAGAGTACAAAACAAATTCTGGCCACAAAATAGAGCGAAACACCAACGTCAAAGACCTGGGAGTGATCATGTCGGAGGATCTCACCTTCAAGGACCATAACACTGTATCAATCGCATCTGCTAGAAAAATGACAGGATGGATAATGAGAACCTTCAAAACTAGGGAGGCCAAGCCCATGATGACACTCTTCAGGTCACTTGTTCTATCTAGGCTGGAATATTGCTGCACACTAACAGCACCTTTCAAGGCAGGTGAAATTGCCGACCTAGAAAATGTACAGAGAACTTTCACGGCGCGCATAACGGAGATAAAACACCTCAATTACTGGGAGCGCTTGAGGTTCCTAAACCTGTATTCCCTGGAATGCAGGAGGGAGAGATACATGATTATATACACCTGGAAAATCCTAGAGGGACTAGTACCGAACTTGCACACCAAAATCACTCACTACGAAAGCAAAAGACTTGGCAGACGATGCACCATCCCCCCAATGAAAAGCAGGGGTGTCACTAGCACGTTAAGAGACCATACAATAAATGTCAGGGGCTCGAGACTGTTCAACTGCCTCCCAGCACACATAAGGGGGATTACCAACAGACCCCTGGCAGTCTTCAAGCTGGCACTGAACAAGCACCTAAAGTCAGTTCCTGATCAGCCGGGCTGTGGCTCGTACGTTGGTTTGCGTGCAGCCAGCAGTAAAAGCCTGGTTGATCAGGCTCTGATCCACCAGGAGGCCTGGTCACAGACCGGGCCGCGGGGGCGTTGACCCCCGGAACTCTCTCCAGGTATTCTCCAGGTATACTCCAGGTATACACTTTATATATATAGATATATATATATATATATATATATATATATATATATATATATATATATATATATATATATATATATATATATATATATATATTGCACCAAGCAGAAACAAGCGGGTATGTACAGAGAGAAATTGCAGTCAGTAGGACTCGATACTTCTACTTGGGACGGTCAAGATTCCCAGGCAGCGCTTTTATACACTCAGCCACAAATGCCACTTAAGGTGGGCAGCCTGGTTCACAAGCCATGTTTCTTTCCCAGCCCGGGCACGTCAGTGAACCTCAAGCATAGATTCAAGCTATATCAATCTCCTCCTGTATGTTATGACCTCACAAGGGATTTTTTTCAATACACCTTGCAGAAACACGCGGGTTTAAACAGAGAAAATGTGAACCAGGCTGCCCAGCTGAATGGGTAAGAGCGCTGCCTGGGAATCTTGACCGTCCCCGGTGGTAGTATCGAGTCCTGCTGACTGCGATCTTTCTCTGTCATAACCGCTTGTTTCTGCGTGGTGCACTGAGATGAAAATCGCTTGAGAGGTCAGAATATACAGGAGGAGATTGAAATAGATTAAATCCAAGCTTGAGGCCGACTGACGTGCCCGGGCTGGGAAAGAAACATGGCTTGTGAACTAGGCTGTCCAGCTTATGTGGCATTTGTGGCTGAGTGGATAAGAGTGCTGCCTGGAAATGTTGTCCGTCCCAGTAGCATTATCGGGTCCTGCTGACTGCGATCTCTCTCTCTCCATTATATATATATATATATATATATATATATATATATATATATATATATATATATATATATATATATATATAATTGTAACCAAGAACGAGTGGTATTGATCAATAACAACACTGCGCTAGCCAAGGATTCGAACCCATGTTGTACTGGCCTGCCTCATGGTAAGCGAGAACCACATGACGCTTTAAACCACAGGACCACCCAACCCTACAAGAATGGCGCAGCCAGCAATGCTAGCTGTTGGGCCGCCATCCGAGGGCATACGGAGGTGTGGGAGCTTCTAAGTTAATTTCATTCTCATTCCTGTTTGGTGTACTAGCCTTACGAGCAGCAATTATCTATTATTGTAACCACGAACGAGTGCTCGTGAGGCTAGTACACCAAACAGGGATGAGAATGAAATTAGCTTAGAAGCTCCCACACCCCCGTATGCGCCATTCTTGTAGGGTTGGGTGGTCCTGTGGTTTAAAGCGTCATGTGGTCCTCGCTTACCATGAGGCAGGCCAGTACAACATGGGTTCGAATCCTTGGCTAGCGCAGTGTTATTGATATATATATATATATATATATATATATATATATATATATATATATATATATATATATATATATATATATATATATATATGTCGTGCCGAATATGTAAAACTGGTCAATTAGCAAGAACTCGTTTAAAATTAAGCCCTTTCTAAAATTTTCCCTTATACGTTTAAAGATATATTTTTTTCATTTATGTTAATGTAATAATTAATAATTTTGTACAAAAAGAACATTAGAAAACTTACCTAACCTTATTGTAACAAGCGGAATTTATTTAGCCTAATCCAATTAAATATATTTTTGATTATTAAATTATCGTATACTTATCTTAAATATATTTAGTTGGATTAGCTAAATTAAATTGCACCTGTTGTAATAAGATTAGGTAAGTTTCCCACGGTTCTTTTGGTACAAAATTATTAATTTTCTCATTAGAATAAACGAAAAAAATGTATCTTCAAACGTATAAGAGAAAATTTTAGAAAGAACTTAATTTTAAGTGAGTTTTTGATAATTGACCAGTTTTACCTATTCAGCACGACACACACACACGCACACAATCACACACACACACACACACACATATATATATATATATATATATATATATATATATATATATATATATATATATATATATATATATAATTACATACTTACACGTCCGCATTAGCAACATATAATCGTGTTCTAGAGTCGTATGTCATCTGCAGAAGTTATGCCCTGACCATAAACAACCCTTCGGCAAATTTGCAAATGATATCTGGGCCATAAACACCCATAAACATCATTACGGATTTGCTAAACGATTGCAACAAATTAATTCTCGTTGCGAAGCGGGAGAGAGGCAGCCGAAATAGTCTCCTTATTCTCGTGCTAGTACGACCAGAGAGATATCCCTGGCTCCCTTAAATTTTAAGTGTTTGGTGTTGTCTTATTCTCGTTGTGGTAGGACCAGAGACATACTGGTCCCTTTAAATTTTAGGTATTCCATGTTGTCTTTTTCTCTTGCTGGTACGACCACAGACTCTGGTCCCTTTCAAATTTTTAGGTGTTCCATGTATTCTTATTCTCATACTGGAACGACCACAGACTCTAGTTCTTTTCACTATTAAGTATTCCAGGATATCTAATGCCTCGGTAGCGGTAGATAAGTACACGGGAATGCCGTGATTAATATCACTACCCGGGCACTACCCTGGCTCTACATGAGCCAGGGTAGTGCGAGACGTACTCCCAGAAATAATGACATTGTAGTACCATATACAGTACCAGAGGTAATGCCTTGAAAAGTGTCGAGGAATGTTAATAGTACCAAAAAAAGTGCCAGGGGGGATGGAGGGAGGAGGTGCCAGATTAATGTTTGGGAAATACTAGAAGGTTTTGTCTTTATCCTGATATCCAGGACTGGAATCTAATTTGCTCCGAGTCGAAGATAAAGCGACGAACCTGAAACACTAGTACTGTGAATATATCAATGTGTAACCGACCTCCATTTACCAACAGTGCAGTTATGTTTTTGTCCAACTAACTTTGTATAGCTTTATTTTTGTTGCTGCGGGTGTTGTATTTTATTTTTATTATTCTTATTAACTCATACATTGTTATATATAAATAAATTATCCAAAAATTATAAAGCGACATGCCAAAGTGAGAAAGCGGGGACAGACCGGCGATACTAGACCTGGTTTTTACCTCGGATTCATCAGTTATAGGAGGGATGGAGGACGAGATTTGCCGGGTTCAAGTGGTCACACAGTTCCCTTATTCGACTCATAGATGGAAATGAACCTGGTAAGGAATTTAAGAGAAGAAGAAGCCAGACAACAGAAGAGGCTGTGCACAGATGAGAGACTTCCTCGCTATAGTTCATTGGAAAAGGGAACAGAATGAAATGACAATTGAAGAGCTAATGGATGACCTGGCATGAAAGTGCGAGAAAAGTGGGCGTAAATTTGCATCTATAAGAGAGTCCATTGTTCACCCACAGATGTATAGAGGCAGAGGCAATACATACTGGAGCATGAAAATGTTACAGAATGCAGTGGAAGGAAGACAATAGAGAAGAGACAAAAAGATACAGAAATGTGAGAAGAGAGGCGAGATGTCATTATGGGAATGACACAGCGGCTTAAGTGAAACCAGAAACAAAAACACAACTTACTTGAATCAGAAGAAAGACAAGAGCGAAGGCGGGGAGTTAATGAGAAACAACAAGAAACAGAAACTAAGACAGTGCCAGAGAGCAGGAGAGAAGAGACACGTCAGTGGAGACTGAATAACATCAACACAATAGGGAGTGAAGAAACTTCATAGAAACTGGGCGCGTCAAATGAATTGCTTGCAAAAAAACGAAACTTTCCTGTTGGAGGCATGGGTGCCCTCAGGTAGCTGGAAACAGCAATTGTTATTCTAATGATGTACTCGACTGAAGAGGCCTTGTGTTGGCGAAACGTTTCGAATAAACATACCTAACTGTTGCATGTGTGTTTTACATATCAGCTTGTCGGTATTTTATACCATTTTCATATTCACTGTCAGACACTGCAACAGAACGGTATGTGCAAGAAAGGTATAAAATACCGATATGATGCAAGTAAGGACACATGTACATCTGGTTATCTTTATTGTAGACGTTTCGCCATCCAGTGGCTTTATCAATACAGATTCTAGGGCATAATTAGAAGACAGTAGAGCCATGTACAAAAGATGAGGTAAACAGTCCCTCAGCCTTGGAGTTGGTGTTGAGAGCACCGTGGTGGTAGAGATTCTGAAGCAAAGGCAAGGAGACTGGCGGTTATATAGGCGTCACTGGTAGGCGTGATTCCCCAGTGGAATTAGGTCCTACCCTAAGGGATGGGCTAGTTGTAGTATCCGTGAAGAAGGCCTTGTAGATGTCCTTTGAACCAAGATTCCATGATGTTGCAGTGTCTGACAAGTTGTGCATGAAAGGTATAAAATGCAGACATGATGCAAGTAGACACATGTGCAACATTTGGTTATCTTTATTGCAGACGTTTCGCCATCCAGTGGCTTTATCAGTACAGATTCTAGGACATAATTAGATGACAGTAGAACTATATACAAAAGATGAGGTAATCAGTCCCTCAGCCGAGGGCCGAGGGACTGATCTAACCGCCATTCTCCTGATATAACCGCCAGTCTCCTTGACTTTCCTTCAGAATCTCTACCACCACGGTGCTCTCAACACCAACTCCAAGGCTGAGGGACTGTTTACCTCATCTTTTGTACATGGCTCTACTGTCTTCTAATTATGTCCTAGAATCTGTATTGATAAAGCCACTGGATGGTGAAACGTCTACAATAAAGATAACTAGATGTTGCACATGAGTCTTTACTTGTAGATGAATGGTTCAGAGAACCGACACGTTGATAAATTAGACACATGTGCAACTCTTGGGTATCTTTATTGAGGAAACGTTACGGCACACAGTGGCTTCAGCAGTCCATACAAAGGAGAATCTTGAAGAACAGGAAGAGAATGAGGTTATCAGTCCCTCAACCTTGAGTCGATGTGGTCAGTCCATAAATCTTGAATAAAATTTTATTCAAGATTGATGGACTGACCACATCGACTCAAGGTTGAGGGACTGATTACCTCATTCTCTTCCTGTTCTTCAACAGTCTTCACTTGAAACAGAACGGTATCTTGGTACAGAAAACACCTTTGACAACTTTTCAAGTGAGAAGGCATGGATTTGAGAGGGACGCGCCCTCTCAATGATTACCTTTCACGTTTAGTAGTGAACTACACCTCACCTTCCGACAGTATTTAAATCTCCATACTGCTGCTTAAACTTCACACTGTCCCAGACTACAGAGCAAAACTCTTTTCCAGGCTGAGGGACTGATCACCTCAAAACTATGTCTTCAAGGGTGATGGACTGATTACATCGTCTTCACATCTCTACTGCTTCTGCCAGACTCTTCTATACTCGACTGAAGAAGCCTACTATGTAGGCGAAACGTTTCGAATTCAGATACCTAACTGTTGCATATGTGTCTTACTTATCAACTTGTCGGTATTTTATACCATTTTCATACTCATTGTTATTCTAATATTTAATCCAGGATATAGACAAGTCACACTGAACTACTATCCCGTATCTGTTATGTTCACACTTCGTAAGGTTATGAAGTAAATATAGAAAGTTGCAGAGCATCTGGGGAGGCAAAATATCATAAGTGACAACCAGCACCTGTTTAATGAAACTAAATCCTGTAAATGACAGCCAGCTCTGATTTAGTGATGGCAAAATCCTGTCATACAGTCCGACTGAAGTTCTACGACATGATAACATAGATCAAGAAGAAAAGAGGTTAGGTGGACCGCATATTCTTGAGTTGTAAGAAGGCATTTCATATTGTGCGTTGCAGGAGAGTAATCCACAAACTGGAAGGGCAGGCAAAGAAAACAGAAAAACACCTCACTGGATCAAAGAAAATAATAAGGAAAGAGCACAGAGAAGTGGAATAGCGAGATAATTGGGATAATAAATACCAGAGAAGACGTAAAAGATTTCAAGTACAATTGGTCATACTACATCAGTATCACAGTTGTCTCTTGGACTTCCACTCCAGAAAGTGTATATTTATGGAAATCGGGGTAAGAGAAAGAAGACAAAATATGCAACGAACAAAACTCATAAATAGGGATAAATGCAAACGGTTTTGGATTTTAGTGTTCCACTCTTGTAGGAGCGAGTAGTCAGCGCCACCTATGAACCAGGTCCTAACTCCCTAGCTGATTTCCCTGGTAACATAGATATCTTTCTCTCTTTTCCTTTTTATTTTATTTTATTTGTTGATCCTGCCCTGGGGCGGTCCTGTCCCTACCCTCCACTTCCTTGCTTAAAACAAGATGCTCAAAGAATTCTTCAACACTTGTCCAACCTTCGGACGAAGACCTACTTAGACTTGTGGAAGATTCCATTATGACCCCGCCTCCTGCTTTGTCTCACCTGACTGCAGTATATAAGCCACCTCTATGGCCCTGTGCTGTACTTCCCACAAGACTGATGGACTGAACACATCGAATCCAGGCTGAGGGACTGATCACCTCAAATTCCTGCTCTCCTTACATCATTCTCCTTTATAAGGACTGATGAAGCCACTATGTGACGAAACGTTTCTTCATTAAAGATTCCCATATTGTGCATAAGTGTCTTAATTTTTCAACTTGTCGGTTTTCAAAACCATTTATCACATAAGCTGCTCTCTTCTTAGTGGATACTTTTGTTTATTATGGCAGTGCTTTTAATACTGTACTTTGTGTTTATATTTGGTTACTAGTACTGATCTCACTTTTGTTTATTTTTCACGTAATTTGTTGTGTCGCCCTTTTATTTTAATTCTTTTAAAGTGTCTTTTCGTTAATTAAGCTGTTTCTTCCTCTTAACTCTCACGTTTGGTGTTTGGTTACCAAGAGGGTAAAACGGAATGATTTAGTAGTGCCAACTACTTTCACTTGTAGATAAATGATTCAGAGAACCGTCAAGCTGTTAAATTAGACACAAGTGCAACACCTGGGTATCTTCACTGCGGAAACGCTTCGCCACACAGTGGCTTCATCTGTCCAGCACAAAGAAAAGTGATAGACTGATTACATCGACTCCAGGTTGAGGGACTCATTGCATCGATGATAAATTAGACATATCAAACTGCTTCTGCTCTTCACTATTCTTCTTTGCATTGGACTGACGAAGCCAGTGTGTGGCGAAACGTTTTCACAGTAAAGATACACTAGTATTGCACATGTGTCTAACTTTGTGTCTACTTTCACTTGAAATTATCATTAATTCTTCTGTTGGGGTCATTAATGGTTCCGAAACTACGTGGCCACTTTTCACACGGACCACTCGGACACCGTTATTACCTGTGGTCCATTGAATGTGTCACCTGTGACAAGCTGGCCACCTCCTGTCCAGCGGATTATTATGACATTTTTACTCCTCCGTGGCCCATTAGCTGTCCTCCCCGTGACTACCTGGCCATACTTGGTTACTAAAGCGGTTGCATCTGACATCTTTACTACTAAGACCATTTGTATCACTAACATCTTCCGGATTCCAACCATCAGAAAACAAGCTACATAGACCCAGGGAACACCTACCGTTATATCGACTTGCTCTGTGCTCATCAGAGATTTGTAGATGAATGATTCTGAGAACCGACATGTTGATAAATTAGACACATGTGCAACTCTTGGGTATCTTTATTGAGGAAACGTTTCGCCACACAGTGGCTTCATCAGTCCATACGTAGGAGAAACTTGAAGAACAGGAGGAGAATGAGGTAATCAGTCCCTCAACCTTGAGTCGATGTGTTCAGTCCATCAATCTTCAAGATTGATGGACTGAACACATCGACTCAAGGTTGAGGGACTGAACACATCGACTCAAGGTTGAGGGACTGATTACCTCATTCTCCTCCTGTTCTTCAAGTTTCTCCTACGTATGGACTGATGAAGCCACTGTGTGGCGAAACGTTTCCTCAATAAAGATACCCAAGAGTTGCACATGTGTCTCATCAGAGATATTTCAGAGACTTTTTTTTATAAATTATGATTTCACATTTTTTTTTTCATTTTTCTCGGTGCCCGTTTTTAATAATTTTTCCCTGCTTAATATTTAGAACTATTTTTTTTATCTTATTTAGAATTTTATCATTAATCTTTTTATTTTTAAATAAATTAAATTTTTCATTTTTTTTTCATAACAGTGAAAGGGACTCCTTGAATGTTTATAGTTGCAACCGTTTTCCATTACGATACGTGATGGCATATGCACATCTGGTAAAACAAAATACGGCATTCACATACGGACCTATCATCGCTCCCATCACCATCATTCAACACTCACCTGAACAGTCATGTGCAGATACGAGATCAAACCTAGAGATTTAGTACTATAATTGTCTGGAGTTAAGAGGAATGGCTTGTGAGGAAAGAAAAAAATAAATAAACCTTGAAATATTATTGAAAGGGAGAATCAAGAGGAAAATTTTTATGACATAAAAGAAACTAAGAGGAATGGCTAGACCAAAGAGAAACTGCTACTTGAAAGGAGGGAACGGAACAAAAATAGCATCTCAAATGAAGCATAGAATGTCAAAAAAGAAAGATATTTTCTTCAGACAGAGGGTGATATAGACGTGGAGCGATCTGGATGATGAAGGGGCGGAAGCAGATTCCATAGTCTTGACACCCAACCACACACACACACACACACACACACACACACACACACACACACACACACACACACACACAAACATACACACGTTAACTGTACAGTGAGATTTCCCTAAGGTAAGCCAGAATATATGGTCATGTTTCTTGTCTCTGCTTCCATCTGTCCTTTCTTTGTGCTTTCACTTTCTTATTATCTCAATTATTTACAAGGTCATTCGCTAACTTATAAGCCTATCTTCTCCCTCCCTCCAATTCACCCTCTCAAAAACATTCCTTCTTAATTATGCTCCTTCTTTATTATGTTCATAGGTTCTTTTACTCGCAGTTACAGTCTCTCTCGGATATAAATGGAGTAAAACTGAAAGACAGAAGATTCACGACAAACGTATGCAAAGGATCTTCAGCGATCGGAATAATACCTGAAGAAAATAAAATCTAATAGCTAAAGAATAAATGCGAAGACTAAATACAGTCTTCTAAGACTCAGTTGAACGAGCACTTTGGAAGTGTAGGATTCAACTAGATACCACACTGGGCTATCTAAAGTCAACGGATTCTTAATATTTGTTCAGCGACTGCATCAAGATGATCAGTGACAATGGGTAACTGACTCGTAGTTAATAACAGTGATAGTCGCAAATGTAGGTGTTGTTTTGTGTTAGTCAAAGTAGCGCTGGTGGTACACAATGCTCTGAGAGTTGCTGTGGTACAATACCAGGAGTTAAGACGGAAACAGTACTAGTGAGGCAGAGGTAGGTGTAGCCAATGATATCCGCCCATTTCAGTCTGGTATGGTATGATATATTTTTCTCCCTGTTTCCATGCCGGCCGTAGTCAGAGAGAGTGGAGGGCGGGAAAAGAGCCTTCTGCTTCTCTGCCCTTGACTCGTACTCCTAGATAATACACGAGTTCTTAATTCACATGAAAGTAAATAGATCTCAGCAGATAACCTCAGTGTGGACTTTCAAGTCTTCAGGTGTCTGTTGTTTCCATGTACTCTCACCTATTTTCCTCCACTCATATTCCCTCTCTTTTTTCATTTTTATCCCTTCTTCTCTGGCTCCATTCTCTGTTACTCCTCTTCTCTCCCCACTCTTTCTTCCCCTCTTTCCATCCACTGCTCTCCCTCCACCTGTCTCCCTCCCCGCTCACCCTCCCCGCTCTCCCTCCCCGCTCTCCCTCCACCTGTCTCCCTCCCCGCTCTCCCTCCCCGCTCTCCCTCACCTTCACATACAATGCATCTCGCAACCTGAAACAGAGAAAAGTCAAAACAACGAAAAAAATATAAAAACTTATTCAAAAATAATTCCTCCCATCTCCTGGAAAATCTTGACACCGTCACAGTTTTCATCTTTAATTTAATATAAGCTTTCTCATAACCATAGATAGTGTACCATAGTGTACCATGATGTACCATGGTGTTCCATGATGTACCATAGTGTACCATGATGTACCATAGTGTGCCATAGTGTACCATGATGTACCATAGTGTACCACGATGTACCATGATGTACCATAGTGTACAATGATGTACCACAGTGTACCATGTTGTACCATAGTGTAGCATAGTGTACCATGATGTACCATAGTGTACCATGATGTGCAATAGTGTACCATAGTGTACCACGATGTACCATGATGTACCATAGTGTACCATGATGTACCATGGTGTTTCATGATGTACCATAGTGTACCATGATGTACCATGGTGTTCCATGATGTACCATAGTGTACCATGATGTACCATGATGTACCATGGTGATCCATGATGTACCATAGTGTACCATGATGTACCATAGTGTACCATGATGTACCATGATGTACCATGGTGATCCATGATGTACCATAGTGTACCATGATGTGCCATAGTGTGCCATAGTGTACCATGATGTACCATAGTGCACCATGATGTACCATAGTGTACCATGATGTGCAATAGTGTACCATAGTGTACCACGATGTACCATGATGTACCATAGTGTACCATGATGTACCACAGTGTGCCATGTTGTACCATAGTGTAGCATAGTGTACCATGATGTACCATAGTGTACCATGATGTACCATAGTGTACCATAGTGTACCATAATGTACCATTGTATTGCATGATGTAGCACAGTGTACCATGATGTACCATAGTGTACCATGATGTACCACGGTGTTCCATGATGTACCACAGTATACCATGATGTACCATAGTGTACCATGATGTACCATAGTGTACCATGATGTACCACAGTGTACGATGATGTACCATAGTGTACCACGATGTACCATGGTACATCATGGTACACATTCCTCTGTTCGCTTCCCTCTTATACTATCCTTATCCTCCCTTCCCTTCCATCCTCCTTTCCTTTCTTACCTGTTTCCTTCCTGTCTTCCTTCCCCACTTCCTTCTGTCTCTTCTGTCCTTCACCTCTTCCCGCCTTCTCTCTCCTACCTCCTCCCTCCCTCTCCTACCTTCTTTATCCCTCTCTCTCTTACATTTTTTCCTCCCTCTTCGTTGCTTCTCTCCTCCTTTTTCTCTACTTCCGTTTACTTTTTCCCATTTTCCAATCAAATCATTTCACCATTAA
Source organism: Cherax quadricarinatus (assembly GCF_038502225.1). Classification (NCBI taxonomy): domain Eukaryota; kingdom Metazoa; phylum Arthropoda; class Malacostraca; order Decapoda; family Parastacidae; genus Cherax; species Cherax quadricarinatus. Next base: position 35,923,768 of record NC_091308.1, read on the forward strand.
CTTCATAATCTCAATCTCTATTATCTTCCTCATGATTTGTCCATCTTTCTACCTTTCTATCTCACTCCCTTTCCACGGCCTCTTCCTCCTACTCCTTCATCAGCTCTTCCTTCACTCATTCTTTCCCCTTCCCTCCATTTTCGACGTCCCTCTTTCCCTTTCCCTTTCTTCCACTCCATTCTCACCCATCTCTTCATCCTTCATTATAATCAGTCTCTTTTCTCTCTGCCTCTCCACCATTCTCTCTTTCCTCCTCACTCCATCACTATTCCTTTCCTCTTCTCAATTAACCTCCCTCCCTCCCTCCTCTATTCTCCTATCCTTCATCTCCCCACCCTCCTTCTTTCTTCTTCTTCACCCTCCCCATCTCCCTCCATCACCCTCCCCAGCTCCTTCCATCTCCCTCCATCACCCTCCCCATCTCCCTCCATCACCCTCCCCATCTCCCTCCAACACCCTCCCAATCTCCCTCCATCTCCCTCCAACACCCTCCCCAGGTCCCTCCATCACCCCTCTCCCTCTCATCACTCCTTCATAAAAAAGTCAGTCCCATTGAAGACATCAAAGTTTATCAGCTAATAAATTCAGATAAAAGTCCGTCCGGATGAAAAAGGGAGAAGAGGCGCCGGATGCCAAGAAAAACAGTTCACCTTGGAGTTAAAACTTGAGGCCGGAGCACCTTAACCGGCCATTCACTTGTATTTGTTCAATTATAACTTTTACAAAGATACTCACTCAGACGTTTGCTGCCGAAATTAAGTACAGCCGAAGGATTATATCCTTTTTTTCTTTCTTCTTTTATGGATATGTCTCTGTGTTTCTGTTTGTCTCCGTCTCTCTCTCTCTCTCTCTCTCTCTCTCTCTCTCTCTCTCTCTCTCTCTCTCTCTGTCCTATATTTCTCTGCTTGTGCAATGTCTTCCTATTTGTGATACTATATATCTGACTGTGTTACGATCTCGCTGTGTCACTGTTAGTCTACCTGTTTAACACTGTTATTCTACCTGTTTAACACTGTTTTTGCGACTCTTTCTTTCTATCACTGTTTCATGTGTCTCATGTCCGCTTGTTCATCTTTCTTGATATTTCTGTCTCTCCCATTCATTTCTCCCATGTTCATTAGAACGGCTCTCCTGACGTGTTGATCTGTGTGCGTGTGTGTGTACTCACCTGTATGTACTCACGAATATGTGGTTGCAGGGGCCGATCATAGCTCCTGGCCCCGCCTCTTCAATGGTCGATACTAAGTCACTTTCTCCCTGCTCCATGAGCTTTATCATACCTCTTCTTCACTCTCCAGATTATTCCACTTCCTGACAACTCTAAGATTAAAGAAATACTTCCTAACATCCCTATGACTCATTTGGGTTTGCAGCTTCTAATTGTGGCCCCGTGTTCCTTTATTCCATCTCTGAAACATTCGAACCCTTCAGTTTCGGGACTAATCTTGTTGCAAATTTTTGCATTTTTTCCAATTTGACTACGTGTGGGTTCCATACTGGTGCTGAATACTCCAGTATTAGCCTGACGTACACGGTGTACAATGTCGTGAATGACTCCTTACTCAGATGTCTTAATGCTAATCTTAGGTTTGCCGAGCATCCATATCCTGCAGCAGTTATTTGATTTAAGTATGCCTCAGGGAAAATGTTCGTTATAATGCTTACCCCAAGATCATTTTCTGTAAGTGACGTTTGCAGCCTTTGATCCCCTAACCTGTACTCCGTCTGCGGTCTTCTGTGTCCTTCCCCAATCTTCATGACTTTACACTTACTGGGGTTAAACTCCAGGAGCCATTTGTCGGACCTGACTTATAGTCTGTCCAGATCCCCTTGTATCTTAACTGATCTTCTCTCGCTTGTATTCTTCTCATCAGTTTTACATCATCAGCAAACAGTGATACTTTTGTATCTATTCTTTCCATCATGTCATTCACGTATACAAGAAACAGCACTAGACCTAGGACTGACCCTTGTGGAACACCACTTTACACATGCGCCCAGTCTGACACTTCATCACGTACCAACACTCGTTGTTTCGTTCCTGTCAGGTATTCCCCGATCAATTGCAGTACTTTCCCTATTATTCCTGCCTTCTTCTCTAATTTTTACACCAGTCTCTTACATGGTACTGTGTCAAAAGCCTTCTTGTAATCCAAAAAGATGCAGTCTACCCATCCCTCTCTCTCCTGTCTTACTTCTGTTACCTTATCGTAGAAATCAAGTAGATTTGTGAAGCAAGATTTCCCATCTCTGAAGTCGTGCTGATTATCATGTATGAGCCCAGTCTTTTCAATGTTTTCCACCACTGGTCTCCTGATAATTTTTCCACGACTTTACATACTATACAAGTTAATGACACTGGTCTGTAGTTAAACGCTGCCTGTCTGTCTCCTTTCTTAAAAATTGGAACTACATTTGCTGTCCTCCACGCCTCAGGCAATTGCCCAGTTTCGATAGATTTACTAAAGATTGCTGCTAGTGGCGCACACAGCTCCTCTGCTCCCTCTCTCAGGATCCATGGAGATATATTTTCTGGCCCCACCGGCTTTGAGGTATCTAGCTCAAATAGCAGTTTCTTCACCTCTTCCTTGATTATGTGTATTCTGTACAGCACCTGTTGGTGCACCCTACCTCCACGGTTTGCTGGAAGCATTCCTGTCTCTATTGTGAATGCTTCTCTAAAAAATTGTGTTAAGTTCATCACATACTTTCTGGTCACACTTCTTTCCTCAGCCTGATTACCTGGCCCTTGACGGTTGTTTTTCTCCCAGCTGACTGTATAACAACTTTGGTTCAGATTTGGCTTTTGATGCTATGTCGTTCTCGCATTGTCTCTGGGTCTCTCTCCTTATCCCTGCATATTCGTTTCTGTTTCTTCTGCTCAACTCCTTGTTTTCTTGAGTCCTTTGCCTTCTTTACATTTTCCTTGCTCTAGCACACTTGGCTTTGGCCTCTTTACACCTCCAGTTAAACCATGGGCACACTCTGGTCTTACCATTTTTTTCTGTTACCCTTTGGTATGAACATCTCCTCTGCCTCCCTTCACTTAGTGGTTAATAGTTCCATCATTTCATATATTTTTCCCTCTAGTTCTCTTTCCCACTGCACTTCATACAGAAAATTCGCATGCCTATGTAGTCCCTTTCTTGAAGTTTGACTTCTCTCGTCCTTCTCGTGCTGCTTCATTCTCCACTATTAACTCTACAAGGTATTCAAAGCTCAGGACATCGTGATCACTAGTACCAAGGGGTCTTTCGTGTGTGATATCCCCTATGTCTGAACTATTCAAGGTGAAGATGAGAACCAGCCGTGCTGCAACATCCTCTCCTCTCTCTCTGGTTGTATCCCTAACATGTTGGTACATGAAGTTCTCCAATACAGTCTCCAACATCTTAGCCCTCCACGTTTCTGGTTCCCCATGTGGCTCTAGGTTTTCCCAGTCAATCTCTTTATGACCAAAATCCCCCATTATGAGTAATTTTGTCCTCCTTGCCACATCAGGTAGTAGTATATCCACCATTGCCCTATTGCACTCATCATACTCATATTCTGTTCAGTGATGGGTTATACATCACTGATGTCACCTTTGGACCCACAGCCTGAAGTGTTCCTACATTGAAGTCGTCTGTTTCCCTTCTGTCTATTCCTCCCATTTCCTCAAAACTCCACTGGCTTTTAATGAACAGTGCTACTCCTCCCCCTCTTCTGTTCTCTCACCTTTCCTCAGGATCTGATATCCAGGTGGAAAGATTGCATCTGCTATTATCCCTCTAAGTTTTGTCTCTGTTAGTGAATATGATGTCAGGTGATGCATCAAAGATTCGTTCCTGCCACTCTTCGCTCTTACTTATTATTCCATCTGCATTGGTGTACCATGCCTTTAGCTTCGTTTCCATTACTGTGTTTTGGGAGGTGGAAGAGAAAAGTGCAGGCTGAGGTGGAAGAGAGGCAGGGCAGAATATTATGGGAGGCTGCTGTGATTGTGAAATTAGTGCTTAGAGGGGGTGGGGGCTATGAAATGTGGTTTGTTTCTGGATTCTGGTCATTGAGTTTGGCTGATATGGGGTGACAGGGGCTGAGAGGATTCTGTAAGCATTTGTGTTTGATGTTTTCCCTAAAGCTGAGCTTTCGTGTCTGTCATTGCCTGTCCTGTTTCTCTTTCCTTCCACTGGTTTCATGTTGTTCTCACTAACGGTTGTTCCCATTCTTTTCAAGTTCTGTCTTGATTGAGGTACACTTGTTGATATTCTTAAGAGTCCTTTAACAGTAGCTTCTGTTGTAGTATCCTGTTCCGTACCACTTCTGTCTTGAATGTCAATCTGATTGGTCGATTTCTTCCCCACGAATGCCCCCCCCCCCAAGTCCGTGAAAATTTTCTACCTGAGACATGTCCTTCTCTCCTCTTATTGCAATGATGCTCTTAATATCTTTTTCCTCCCAATGCTTTCTTTCATCAGAGGTATACCGTACAGACTCCTGAAACCCATGAAAAATTATTGACCTCTCCCTCTCTTCCTCCCATTTCTTTTCCCTCCATATCTCTGGATTTGATTTAATCATCTCCTTTGTTGTTTCCCTTATCATCTCCTGGACACCCTGATGGCCTGATATTACTTTTGCAAAAGACTTCTAAGCTCCATCCCCCTTCAGTTGCCTCGCTGCATGCTGATTTTTTCCATTTCAGTCATCCTGCTCCTTTTGTACCTCATCTTCATATCCTGTTTCAGCACATCCATTTCTTCCTCAAGTTTGTGTATCTTTGCCTCAGCTACCACAGCTCGAGAATCCCACTTCTTGCTCTCTGCAGATAGCATCTCTAACATGTTATTGCAAAGCTAATTTAACCTTTTTTCCCAGTCTTGATCCATTATGTTCTTGAGCCTTTCTACCCATTCTTCCTTCTCAGACCAGCCATCCTCGGTTCCTTTGCCTATACGTCCTGCATTTTGAAATCCCATTTTTTTTTTATCCTGTTAGAATGCTCTAGCTCCATCAGCTTTGTGTAAAAAGTGTGTGCGTGCATGTGTGTGTGTGTGTGTGTGTGTGTGTGTGTGTGTGTGTTTGTGTGTGTGTGTGTGTGTGTGTGTGTGTGTACTCACCTAGTCGTACTCACCTAGTTGAGGTTACGGGGGTCGAGTCCGAGCTCCTGGCCCCGCCTCTTCACTGATCGCTACTAGGTCACTCTCAATGAACCATGAGCTTTATCATACCTCTGCTTAAAGCTATGTATGGATCCTGCCTCCACTACATCGCTTCCCAAACTATTCCACTTACTGACTACTCTGTGGCTGAAGAAATACTTCCTAACATCCCTGTGATTCATCTGTGTCTTCAACTTCCAACTGTGTCCCCTTGTTACTGTGTCCAATCTCTGGAACATCCTGTCTTTGTCCACCTTGTCAATTCCTCTCAGTATTTTGTATGTCGTTATCATATCCCCCCTATCTCTCCTGTCCTCCAGTGTCGTCAGGTTGATTTCCCTTAACCTCTCCTCGTAGGACATACCTCTTAGCTCTGGGACTAGTCTTGTTGCACACCTTTGCACTTTCTCTAGTTTCTTGTGTGTGTGTGTGTGTGTGTGTGTGTGTGTGTGTGTGTGTGTGTGTGTGTGTGTGTGTATGTAAACTTGTATGGGTGTGTGTATGTGTGATTATATGTGTGTGTGTGTGTGTACTTACCTAATTGTACTCACCTAATTGTGGTTGCAGGGGTCGAGACTCAGCTCCTGGCCCAGCCTCTTCACTGATCGCTACTAGGTCCTCTCTCTCTCTGCTTCCTGAGCATTGTCATACCTCGTCTTAAAGCTATGTATGGTTCCTGCCCCACTACATCACTTGCTAGACTATTCCACTGCCTGACGACTCGGTAACTGAAGTACTTCCCAACATCCCTGTGACTCGTCTGAGTCTTCAACTTCCAATTGTGACCCCCTTGTTTCTGTGTCCTCTCTCTGGAACATCCTGTCTCTGTCCACCTTGTCTATTCCACGCATTATTTTCTATGTTATCATGTGTCTCCTGACCCTCCTGTCCTCCAGTGTCGTCAGTCCGATTTCCCTCAACCTTTCTTCGTAGGACATTCCCATGAGCTCCGGGACTAGCCTTGTTGCAAACCTTTGTACTTTCTCTAATTACTTGAGGTGCTTGACCAGGTGTGGGTTAGATAATTGAAGCTACATTCTCCAGTATGGGCCTGACGTACACAGTGTACAGTGTCTTGAACAATTCCTTACTAAGGTATCGGAACGCTATTCTCAGGTTTGCCAGGCGCCCATATACTGCAGCAGTTATCTGTGATGAATGGTTTTGAAAACCGACAAGTTGAAGAATTGAGACACTTATGCAACACATGGGAATCTTTATTGAAGAAACGTTTCGCCACACAGTGGCTTCATCAGTCCAATACAAAGTAGAAATGGGTTTTCAAAACCATTCATCACACCTGTCAGACACTGCAACATCATGGAATCTTGGTACAAAGACTTCAACGCTTGCCCAAACCTTTGGACGATGACCTACTTACATTAGTGGCAGGTCCCACTAAGATCCCGCCTCCTCCTGCTTCAACTCATCTCACCGCAGTATATAAGCCACCTCTCTGGCCCTATGCTGCACTTACTACAAGGGTGATGGACTGAACACATCGAATCCAGGTTGAGGGACTGATTACCTCATACTTCTACTCTCCTTACCCATTTCTACTTTGTATTGGACTGATGAAGCCACTGTGTGGCGAAACGTTTCTTCAATAAAGATTCCCATGTGTTGCATAAGTGTCTCAATTCTTCAACTTGTCGGTTTTCAAAACCATTCATCACACCTGTCAGACACTGCAACATCATGGAATCTTGGTACAAAGACTTCAACGCTTGCCCAAACCTTTGGACGATGACCTACTTACATTAGTGGCAGGTCCCACTAAGATCCCGCCTCCTCCTGCTTCAACTCATCTCACCGCAGTATATAAGCCACCTCTCTGGCCCTATGCTGCACTTACTACAAGAGTGATGGACTGAACACATCGAATCCAGGTTGAGGGACTGATTACCTCATACTTCTACTCTCCTTACCCATTTCTACTTTGTATTGGACTGATGAAGCCACTGTGTGGCGAAACGTTTCTTCAATAAAGATTCCCATGTGTTGCATAAGTGTCTCAATTCTTCAGCAGTTATCTGGTTGATGTGTGCCCCCGGAGACGTGCTCGGTGTTATGGTCACCCCAAGATCTTTCTCCTTGAGCGAGGTCTGCAGTCTTTGACCACCTAGCCTATACTCTGTCTGCGGTCTTCTTTGCCCTTCTCCAATCTTCATGACTTTGCACTTGACAGGGTTGAATTCGAGAAGCCAGTTGCTGGACCACGTGCCCAGCCTCTCCAGGTCTCTTTGAAGATCTGCCTGATCCTCATCTGATGTAATTCTCCTCATTAACTTCACATCATCTGCGAACAGGGACACCTCTGAGTCTATTCCTTCCATCACGTCATTCACATATACCAGAAATAGCACTGGTCCTAGTACCGAACCCTGTGGGACCCCGCTCGTCACAGGTGCCCATTGTATGTGTGTGTGTGTATGTGTGTGTGTGTGTGTGTGTGTGTGTGTACGTACTCACCTAGTTGTATTCACCTAGTTGAGGTTGCCGGGGTCGAGTCCTAGCTCCTGGCCCCGCCTCTTTACTGGTCGCTAATAGGTCACTCTCCCTGAACCGTGAGCTTTATCATACCTCTGCTTAAAGCTATGTATGGATCCTGCCTCCACTACATCGCTTCCCAAACTATTCCACTTCGTGACTACTCTGTGGCTGAAGAAATACTTCCTAACATCTCCGTGATTCATCTGTGACTTCAACTTCCAACTGTGTCCCCTTGTTACTGTGTCCAATCTCTGGAACATCCTGTCTTTGTAAAGTAAAAGGACACAAGTGCAACTAATGTGACATTTTTATTGTGGCAACGTTTCTCTCTCCAGGAGCTTTGTCAAGCTTTGTCAAGCGAAAAGTTGCCACAATAAAAATGTCACATTAGTTGCACTTGTGTTCTTTTATTTTACATATTGTCAGAAATTCTACTAACTTTATTACAAACCTGTCTTAGTCCACCTTGCCAATTTCTCTCAGTATTTTGCATGTCGTTATCATGTCCCCCTTATCTCTCCTGTCCTCCAGTGTCGTCAGGTCGATTTCCCTTAACCTCTCCTCGTAGGATATACCACTTAGCTCTGGGACTAGTCTTGTTGCAAACCTTTGCACTTTCTCTAGTTTCTTTACGTGCTTGGCTAGGTGTGGGTTCCAAACTGGTGCCGCATACTCCAATATGGACCTAACGTACACGGTGTACAGGGTCCTGAATGATTTCTTGTTAAGATGTCGGAATGCTGTTCTGAGGTTTGCTAGGCGCCCATATGCTGCAACAGTTATTTGGTTGATGTGCGCCTCAAGGAGATGTGCCTGGTGTTATACTCACCCCAAGATCTTTCTCCTTGAGTGAGGTTTGTAGTCTCTGGCCCCCTAGATGTACTCCATCTGCGGTCTTCTTTGCCCTTCCCCAATCTTCATGACTTTGCACTTGGTGGGATTGAACTCCAGGAGCCAATTGATGGACCAGGTCTGCAGCCTGTCCAGATCCCTTTGTATGTGTGTGTGTGTGTGTGTGTGTGTGTGTGTGTGTGTGTGTGTGTGTGTGTGTGTGTGTGTGTGTGTGTGTGTGAGCGTGTGTGTTTGTGTTTGTGTGTGTATTTGTGTGTTTGTCTGTGTTCTGTTGTTGTACATGCTTTTTTCTTATAGTTTCTCAATCTCTCTCTAAAACTTTCTTATACTCTGCAAAATTTGCTGACCAAGATTTACTCAATTCCTTATTGACCTCCCTGTTTCTCTATGTATACTCAGGTTTCAATATATAACTTTTGTATTGTAAAAATCTGTCTTACCCTTACTTTTTCTCCCCTACCTTCCTCTCTACATCATCACTCCATCAATCATTCTTCCTCCCACCTGCACCCACCCTCCTGTAAAACAAATCTCTGCTGTTCATTTTAACACTGCATTCCTAAATGTACTCCATACCTCATATATATATATATATATATATATATATATATATATATATATGTGTGTGTGTGTGTGTGTGTGTGTGTGTGTGTGTGTGTGTGTGTGTGTGTTTTAACAAGTCGGCCGTCTCCCACCAAGGCAGGGTGACCCAAAAAGAAAGAAAATCCCCAAAAAGAAAATACTTTCATCATTATTCAACACTTTCACCTCACTCACACATAATCACTGTTTTTGCAGAGGTGCTCAGAATACAACAGTTTAGAAGTATATGCGTATAAAAAAGTACACAATATATTCCTCCAAACCCCTCCTTTAAAGTGCGGGCATTGTAATTCCCATTTCCAGGACTCAAGTCCGGCAATATAAAATAACCGGCTTCCCAGAATCTCTTTACTAAATATTACCCTGCTCACACTCCAACAGCTCGTCAGGTCCCAAATACCATTTGCTTCCATTCACTCCTATCTAACACGCTCACGCATGCTTGCTGAAAGTCCAAACCCCTTGCCCACAACACCTCTTTTGCCCCCTCCCTCCAACCTTTTCGAGGACGACCCCTACCCCGCCTTCCTTCCCCTACAGATTTATACGTATATATATTTATACGTATATATATATATATATATATATATATATATATATATATATATATATATATATATATATATATATAGGGAGGTACCACCTCTAGAACTGTCCTAGGGACCCTCATCCTCAGAGAAAAGAATAAACTTGCTTCAGGGAAAACTCACGGTTCTCCCTGAAGCTGTTTAAGAATTTTCTCCTACCACCCCCTATATTTCAAGTATGTTTTATTTAAAGACAAAATACATTGGCCAAACATTCACAAAAATACAACAGAAAGTAAAACAACATAGGTAACTCAGAGCTACATCTCGAATACTTCGTCCAGCTCCCATGCGGTGGGCCGCGTGCCCAGAATGCTGCAGGCATTTCCTCTCTGGATCGCAACACTGAGTCTCTGAAAGAGAAAGCTGGTCGCCCTGTGGTCCTTGGTTTATATGATGAGCCTTTCACCCAGCTCTTTGAGGAACTTTAGAGCACACTTGCCCCATGCTCCAATATATATATATATATATATATATATATATATATATATATATATATATATATATATATATATATATATATATATGTCGTGCCGAATAGGCAGAACTTGCGATCTTGGCTTAAATAGCGACGCTCATCTTGCCATATAGGACAAGTGAAAATTTGTGTATGCAATAATTTCGCCAAAATCATTCTGAACTTAACGAAAAAAATATATTTCACTGTGTTTGTTTAGTATTAAATTATTGCAAACAAATCAAAAATATATTTAGTTAGGTTAGGCTAAAATAAATTGCGCTTGTTATAACAAGGTTAGGTAAGTTTTCTAAGTTCCTTTTGGTGCAAAATTGTAAATTTTTACATCAACATTAATGAAAAAATATATCTTTAAACGTATAAGAGAAAATTTTAGAAAGGACTTAATTTTAAATGAGTTCTTGCTAATTGACCAGTTTTACATATTCGGCACGACATTTTATATTATATATATATATATATATATATATATATATATATATATATATATATATATATATATATATATATATATATATATATATATATATGCGAAATAATATCACAGCAAACACGTTTTATCACACTATGCAAAACAACCACTGTGAAAAAAAAATTGAGAATTTCCAAGCGTTTTCGTGGTTTCTCACATTATCACACGTCCTTGATAATGTGAGAAATCTCAAAGTGCTTGGAAGTTAACTGTTTTTAAACAGTGGTTGTTTTGTATATATATTTCCCTGTCCAGGAGCTGGGAAATGATCTGTGAGGACTCCCTTATACACGTATATGCAAATAAATCATGTACAACCGAGCAAGAAGCACTGCAGAGCACACAGGCCTACCCTGGCCAGGTCTTACATTAAACTTTGCTCATAGATATGTCCTACCTATTCTTTAGAGATACGCAACAAAAATACATTGGCTGTGTTTTTTCGTGGATTTATTTTTATCTTGGATTTATTTTATGTTAATTTCCAACATTTATCATGGCCAGCTAAATTAGTCAAATTCATAATAGACGAGAAGTCTCATACAACATGTAAGGAGACCTCGGATGTACTTTCTTTGGTCAATTTCTTTTCTTAATAGTATTTCAGATTACAGAAAATTATTCAATACAGGCTCTCGACATTCTCGTTCATTGTATAGAAATCAGAAACAGTGTTAATTATCACTGATTCTCTTAATCTTCCTCTGCTGTGTGTTGGTGCATCGCGTAAATTAACTTTATGATTTTCTGTGCTTATGTGCTTAGCATTATTACTGTCTCCACTTTGTACTGAATATCTGTGCTGGTACAGACGATGTTAAGATTATTCGTTTGCGAAATGTAACACGAGTCGTATTCGCCACATGGAATCGTATAATTGTTAAAATTTATTTAGGTGTCTAACGAAAATCTTATTTTTTTGCAAATATCTCAATGGTATTCCAGTTACTGAAGGCTATGTTTATGTCCTATAATGTTTACCCCTGTACGTTTGAATGTGGATTAATTTTATATTTCACCCACACAGTCACTGTATGGTTTACTCAACACTCACGCACGCAGGCACACACACACGCGCTCGCGCACACTATATATAATATCAATATATATATCATATATATATATATATATATACACATATATATACATATATATATATATATATATACATATATATATATATATATATATAAATATATATATATATATATATATAAATATATATATATATATATATATATAAAATATATATATATATATAAATATATATATATATATATATATATATATATATATATATATATATATATATATATATATATATATATATTTAAACTTAATATAAAGAAAATATATAGGGAAGTACCACCTCTATAGCTGGAATGGGGACCCTCATCCTCAGAGAAGACAAACGTACCTCAGGGAAAACTCAAGGTTCTCCCCGGAGCTGTTTGAATATTTGCTTCTCCTACCACCCCCTATATATTTTTTATTCTATTTGAACATTTATTAATAAACAAAATACATTTACAGAAAAAAACATAAATATGAATACAATGGCACAATGTATCAAAGATCATGAATTTCCTCCAGCACCTCCGACGCTGGACGTGAGCCAAGTATGCAGCAAGCATTTCTCCTCTGGATGGCGACGCTGAGGCGCTGGAACATGAAAGTGGCTGCCCTTGGGTCCCTGGTGGTGTCGATGAGTCTGGAACCCAATTCTTTAAGGAAACATGTGGCATGTTTTCCCCATGATCCCAAGGTCTCTGATCCCACTGGGACAAATTGATACTGTTGGCTGATGTCCTTGTACTTGCTGATCTTGTACTCCTCCCTGTGGTCAGCAGCTCCTCCCTGTCGCCCCACACTGTGATGGATATAGGTGTCAGCCAGTGTGGACACACAGGTATAGTCCCATGCTAAGAGCTTGCCATTCTTCCAAGGATAGATGGTGATCCCGTCGGGGCGGTTTGCTGGATTGTGGGTATTGTTTGCTGCAAGTGATCGTGGTTCCCTCTCGGCAGGGCATCCAGCTGTAGCAAGGGTTCTCTTAATGATGTCGTTGACCTCATTGTGTCTTGCATGCCAGCCCTTAGTTTTGGAACAGTTAAGACCATGTAGACCATATTGGTCTGCTTGCACTTCGCCGCAAATACACATATATTCTGTGTGAATTGGGGCAGCAAGGCGCAGAACCACTGCAATACGGAGGGTCTTAGGGTCGAGTCGCGTTCCCATTGCCGATATGGGAACTGTTTGGAGGAAGTCCCCGGAGTGAGGTGCACTCACAGCCAGGAGATGGGCAATCTCCCTATCTGATGTTGCAGCCCTGAGCATGGTGGCAAGCACCTTTTCAGCAAATGGGCCATCCCAGCTTGACTGTTTGTGAGCCAGTGCTGCACTAGTGTTTGGTGCTGGAGCAGCAAGAGTCTCCCATTCGGTGACGGCACTGGCATAGCTAGGGTCTTCTATTCCTGCTGAGTCACTGAGGGTGTCAGGAAGAATTTGTCTTATTAACTCGTTTGATGCAATGGAAGAGGATAGGAAAGCTGGTAGAGCAATCTGGGAGGATCTGCATACTCCTAGCCCTCCAAGCCTGACCGGAAGTGAGGCTTGCAACCACTGTCCATCATCAAGGGAAAGATTCAATACACTCTCTAGCATGGCCTTCAGGAGAGAGTCATATTCCTTGAGTTTTGGACTGCTGAAGGCTGGGGAACATCTCAGAAAATAGGTAAGTTTTGGGATTGACAGGCACCTGGTGAGTAGGTAGAAGGCATCGTGTGTGTCAATGTCTTTCATCCTGCTTTCCATCGTCCGGAGGTCCGAGACTTTTTTTCCTAGGATCAGATCGATGGCATTGGACCCAAGAGGAGCACCGAGGAGAGTGCTATTGGCTGGATCAATGGCTCGTGCTCCTGGTAAAACGGCACTGATATTCTGGATCATCTGTTGATTGGTAGAAACTATTTCACATTTGGTGGAGTTTAAAAAAAGGCCCAGGCTTTCTCCCATGTCTTTAATTTTACTGATGTCCTCTAGGAGAGATTCTGTTGTGCCAGCTAGGGTACCGTCGTCCAGGAACCAGATATTGAGCTCGCTGGAGAGTGCCTCCGTGACTTCCTTGATGACCAAACAAAATAGAAAGTGGGCGAGAGGGTCCCCCTGTTGCACGCCCTCACACGAGTCAATTTCATGGTCCCCAAACAATAGTTTGGAAGTCACACTATAACACGATTCTATGAAGGGATAAAGGGAAGGGAAGTTTCTATAAACTGCTTGGAGAGCAGCATCCCTTCTGACTGAGTTGAAAGCATTGGCAAAGTCCAATTTGACCAAGGGTTTTTCATAGGACATGTTTTTGATATATACTCGTGCTGCGTGGGCAGCTGCTTCACAGCCCTGTTGAACGCCGAAACCGAGCTGAGTTGGTTTCAGCATTGCAGCAGCCTCTTGACTCACCCTTCTTACTGCAGCCTTGGCGACTAGGCGCCGAAGGGTGTTACCCACTGCAATGGGCCTGATTCCGCCATCCTTTTTCCGGAGGGCACACAATGAGGCACCAAAGGAAAAGGGTCTGATGGCCTCTGGGACACTGCCAGCCAGACACAGGTTGGAAACTTTGGTGAGTTCAGACAGCAGCCTCTCTGAAACCTCACCAAGTGCTGGATTGAGTATTTGTTTTAAGTGTTGAGGCCTTAAACCGGTGAAACCTCCTGCTGAACCCTGTGGAAATGACATAGCAGCTTTATACACATCAGCATCCTATAAGGTTAGATGTTCTTCGCTTGCTGCAATGTCAGGGAGGTCACTGTTGGTACTTGGAGCCCTGGGTGGATGTTTGTCCTCCAGAGCTTGCGCCGTGCTTACGTCCTTGGTAGCGATGGTATCCTCACTGGTTATAAATCTCAAAGCTCCAATAGTATAACCCTCTTCTATTTTTTTGCTAATTTGGGCTCTGATTTTTGAGGTGTCGGGTGTCCTGTTGTTGGCATTTGCCCGGCGGGTGTTTGTCGCCCTAGGGGGGAGACGGACGAGGTTGTCATTCCTTGGGAATGCATTTATTGCCCTAATAACATGTGTTGCTAGTGACTTGTCCCTCCTTGGTGGGACAGCCAAACAGGCATTGCCAAAAAGCAGCAAGTTGTGCCAGGATCTGTTGTTTGAAGGAGCATCGTTGACTTTCTTCAGAAGGTCAGTGAATTTGCTAGCAGCTTGAGGGCGAGCTGCTTTGGGGATGTGTGTCAGAGTCCTGGTGGATGTTAATTTGATTGCAGATTTGAGGTCCTCTGTAGAGGTGAAGTCACGGTAGCTGTCAGTCCTGTCTGCTGGGGGAGGCTGTTGTTTGTTCTCATTTGGAGCTCTCCTGGAGCCTAGACATCCATTGTGTGCACGGATGTTGCCAGATGTGGGATTGAGTGCACATTCCCTGTTGCACACCCGGCAGATGCCTCGTGAACGACAGCTTTGGCTCCGTCGAGAAGATTCCTGGGAACCCGCGACTACTTGTGACATTGCTGATATCGTGGGGGTGGGAGGGCGCCCGCTGTGGGGTGACTGGTGAAGGGCAGCATGGATGCATGGGGGATGAGGGTGGGGGAGTAGCGAGCGGCGGAACTTGTAATTGGTGGGGCACTA
Source organism: Cherax quadricarinatus (assembly GCF_038502225.1). Lineage (NCBI taxonomy): Eukaryota > Metazoa > Arthropoda > Malacostraca > Decapoda > Parastacidae > Cherax > Cherax quadricarinatus. Next base: position 35,939,035 of record NC_091308.1, read on the forward strand.
AACGGCAACACCCTTGGTCAGGAAGTCAGTGGGCCTAGGCTGGGATGAGGGGAGGGGATCTGGGATGGGGGAGGGGGGAGGGAGTGGCCCTGTGTGTTCGCTCAAGACGCACATCACTGACTAACTTTTGCTAATTGTTATACACTTATTGTTCCATTTAGAAAAAAACCCTCGCCATTTCGCACACTAATCACCACGCTCACACTATTAACCGAGGTGTTCTTCTGTTCATCATCCAATGACCGTGTCGTGGGCGGCCACTTCCCCAACCCACGACCCCAGCCGATCACAGATGTAAACAAAACCTCCTCCACACCTCCACTGCCAGGATCCCCTCACCACCGCTACTTCTCAAATCCCAACATGCACACTGCACTATCACTGATACAGAAGCAATGGTCCGATGCAGAGGTTTGTCACAACTCTGTGATCTCCGGTGGATACTCACGATGATGTCTGCCGAAACTGGCCCGCGTAAACCATGTTGGTTCCTGGTTTACACACAGAATGTATGGAGCACCACACACTATATATATACATATATATATATCAGATTGGAGGGAGAGAGTATGGAGGAGGTGAATGTATTCAGATATTTGGGAGTGGACGTGTCAGCGGATGGGTCTATGAAAGATGAGGTGAATCATAGAATTGATGAGGGGAAAAGAGTGAGTTGTGCACTTAGGAGTCAGTGGAGACAAAGAACTTTGTCCTTGGAGGCAAAGAGGGGAATGTATGAGAGTATAGTTTTACCAACGCTCTTATATGGGTGTGAAGCATGGGTGATGAATGTTGCAGCGAGGAGAAGGCTGGAGGCAGTGGAGATGTCATGTCTGAGGGCAATGTGTGGTGTGAATATAATGCAGAGAATTCGTAGTTTGGAAGTTAGGAGGAGGTGCGGGATTACCAAAACTGTTGTCCAGAGGGCTGAGGAAGGGTTGTTGAGGTGGTTCCGACATGTAGAGAGAATGGAGCGAAACAGAATGACTTCAAGAGTGTATCAGTCTGTAGTGGAAGGAAGGCGGGGTAGGGGTCGGCCTAGGAAAGGTTGGAGAGAGGGGGTAAAGGAGGTTTTGTGTGCGAGGGGCTTGGACTTCCAGCAGGCATGCATGAGCATGTTTGATAGGAGTGAATGGAGACAAATGGTTTTTAATACTTGACGTGCTGTTGGAGTGTGAGCAAAGTAACATTTATGAAGGGGTTCAGGGAAACCGGCAGGCCGGACTTGAGTCCTGGAGATGGGAAGTACAGTGCCTGCACTCTGAAGGAGGGGTGTTAATGTTGCAGTTTAAAAACTGTAGTGTAAAGCACCATTCTGGCAAGACAGTGATGGAGTGAATGATGGTGAAAGTTTTTCTTTTTCGGGCCACCCTGCCTTGGTGGGAATCGGCCAGTGTGATAATAAAAAAAAATAATATATATATATATATATATATATATATATATATATATATATATATATATATATATATATATATATATATATATATATATATACAAATGCAATAAGATTGCTGCAAACAAGTGATTAGTGAATTTCCAAGCAAAAATTATTCTGAACCTAATGAAAAAAAATATATTTAATCGTGTTCGTTTAATATTAAATTACTGCAAATTTATACAAAGCATATTTAGCTGAATTAAGCTAAATTAAATTGAGCTTGTTACAAAAAGGTTAGTTAAGTTTCCTAAGGTTCTTTTGGTACTAAATCATTAATTTTTGTATTAAATATATATATATATATATATATATATATATATATATATATATATATATATATATATATATATATATATATATATATTCTTTCTTTCAACACACCGGCCATATCCCACCGAGGCAGGGTGCCACAAAAGGAAAAACTAAGGTTTCTCCTTTCACATTTAGTAACAAATACAGGAGAAGGGGTTACTAGCCCCTTGCTTCCGGCATTTTAGTCGCCTCTTACAACACGTATGGCTTACGGAGGAAGAATTCTGTTCCACTTCCCCATGGAGATAAGAGGAAATAAACAAGAACAAGAACTAGTAAGAAAATAGAAGAAAACCCAAAGGGGTATGTATATAGATGCTTGTACATGTATGTGCAGTGTGACCTAAGTGTAAGTAGAAGTACCAAGACGTACCTGAAACCTTGCATGTTTATGAGACAGAAAAAACACTAGCAATCCTACCATCACTTAAAACAATTACAGGCTTTCATTTTACATTCACTTGGCAGGACGGTAGTATCTCCCTGGGCGGCTGCTGTCTACCAACATATATATATATATATATATATATATATATATATATATATATATATATATATATATATATATATGTATATAGTATATTTATATTATATATATATTATATATGTATGTCGTGCCGAATAGGCAGAACTTGCGATCTTGGCTTAAATAGCAACGCTCATCTTGCCATATAGAACAAGTGAAAATTTGTGTATGCAATAATTTCTCCAAAATCATTCTGAACCTGTGGAGAAATTTTCTCCAGGAGGGGGGTATCAGCCCCCTTCAGCCCCTTCAGCCCCTTTCAGCCCTGAGGGGCCCAGCCCTCTCAGAAGGGGCAAGCATCTTGTTTACTGCTACAGTGAGTAATTGATCACAGATGCCGTACGAGTATGCGACGTAGTCAAGTGACCACTGCTCCTTGCAGTCCTGTGTTGCCAAGTGTAGCTTAATAAGAGACAGTACATCTCTTACTTTAGCAGGACAATTAAGGAAAATCCTTCTCCCTCTTTATTACCATAGTAAAGATAGTGGACATTGTTGTCTATGCTTAGGACAGCAGGAAACAAACATTTTTCTTTGCTTCATCGAGGAAGTGGCAAGGAAGCAAAAGTACTAGGTCAGCATTTTTTTTGTGCAAGGGGCAGTGGCGGCATGAGGTGCTGTGGCGTCTTGAGATTACTTTTGACTCTACTGAGAGTGACACTGATGCTAGGATAACCAACAAAGAACACTGATCTGCGCGTTAGTGTGAACAAAGTGTCTCACAAAACACAATAAACACTTAAGAGAAGTGTGATCAGCTTCTCTTGTGATAAGATTGTGAACAATAAAGACAAATCTTGTGGAACATAGTGTACCAGTGTGCGTTTCCTAGACTATAGAAGACGTGGACATCCAAGGACACTTCAGCTTCTATCAAGTCACCGATACCTGTCGAAGGTGTGAAGAACACCATAGCTCACGTTACAAGAGCAAGGTATGTTACGAATTTCTTGTAGTACGGGGGACTGCGCAGTTCTTGAGTCGCAAGGAGTTTGTAATCAACCTATAGTCGGCAGCAAGGTGTGGACTTTTGAGTCCAAACAAGTATGTATTTTGTCAGCCATCAGTGAATGAAATATGCTGACATAACACCCCCTAGGGGTAATTTATAATCTTACAAATTATAATTCTTGACAGCCCGTTGTGAGATGGTTTCGACAGCTTCTAGACCTCGTCTGCAGGGGCGGCTGTGCAGGCAATGAGTTGTCTTTAAGTTAAGTTTTCACTGTTTAAACTTAGCTGGTAATGCTATATCTCAACAGAACCTAACGAAAAAAATATATTTCACTGTTTGTTTAGTATTAAATTATTGTAAACTAATCTAAAATATATTTAGTTTGGTTAGGCTAAAATAAATTGCGCTTGTTTTAATAAGGTTAGGTAAGTTTTCTAAGTTCCTTTTGGTGCAAAATTATAAATTTTTACATCAACATCAATGAAAAAAATGTATCTTTAAACGTATAAGAGAAAATTTTAGAAAGGGCTTAATTTTAAATGAGTTCTTGCTAATTGACCAGTTTTACATATTCGGCACGACATATATACATAATATATAAATATATATATATATATATATATATATATATATATATATATATATATATATATTATATATATATATATATATTATATTTATATATATATTATACATGTATAATATATTTATATATATATAATATATATATCTTATATATATATATACATATATATATATATATATATATATATATATATATATATATATATATATATATATATATATATGTCGTGCCGAATAGGCAGAACTTGCGATCTTTGCTTAAATAGCAACGCTCATCTTGCCATATAGGTCAAGTGAAAATTTGTGTATGCAATAATTTCGCCAAAATCCTTCTGAACCTAACGAAAAAAATATATTTCACTGTGTTTGTTTAGTATTAAATTATTGTAAATAAATCTAAAATATATTTAGTTGGGTTAGGCTAAAATAAATTGCTCTTGTTATAATAAGGTTAGGTAAGTTTTCTAAGTTCCTTTTGGTGCAAAATTAAAAAAAATTACATTAACATTAATGAAAAAAATATATCTTTAAACGTATAAGAGAAAATTTCAGAAAGGACTTAATTTTAAATGAGTTCTTGCTAATTGACTAGTTTTACATATTCGGCACGACATATATATATATATATATATATATATATATATATATATATATATATATATATATATATATATATATATATATATATATATATATATATATGCTTAACAATTCGCAAACAGGTGAAATTATTTACAAACATTGTCTCTACATTCACAGCAGGACTCGACCCTGCAAACTGTGCATCAGAGTCCACAGTACTTTACCACAAGCAAAAATCTGTGTACGCAATAATATCCCAAACTCATTTTGAACATAACGAAAAATATATATTTCATTGTGTTTGTTCATTATTAAATTATCGTAAGCTTATCTAAAATATATTTAGTTGGATTTGATTAAATTAAATTGCCTTGTTATATTAAGGTTAAGTAAGTTTTCTAAGGTTCTCTTGGTACAAAATTATTATTTTTTTCATTAACATTTATGAAAAAATATATCTTTAAACGAATAAGAGAAAATTTTAGAAAGGACTAAATTTTAAATGAGTTCTTGCTAGTTCACCAATATATATATACTATTTCCCTATTTCTTTCGTGTGCATTTTCCTCTCCCTGTATCATGTTTCTTATTTTTTACTTTGTGCCTAATGTTTACGACTTTCCTCCTTCCCTCGCGCTTACGTCATTTTTTCCTCTCTGTCCTGCCACAAGTTTACGATTTTCTTCCCCTTCGTCACGTCCTCGACTTTTTTTTTACCAGCTTCAGGTTGCGTCTCTCTGGACACACTTCACCGAATTAAACTTTTCAACTCTCTCTCCTATCCCACTCTTCCACTGACACCCCCTCCCTCTCCCTCTCCCTCTCCTTCTCCCTCTCCTTCTCCCTCTCCCTCTCCTTCTCCCTCTCCCTCTCCTTCTCCCTCTCCCTCTCCTTCTCCCTCTCCCTCTCCTTCTCCCTCTCCCTCTCCTTCTCCCTCTCCCTCTCCTTCTCCCTCTCCCTCTCCTTCTCCCTCTCCCTCTCCTTCTCCCTCTCCCTCTCCTTCTCCCTCTCCCTCTCCTTCTCCCTCTCCCTCTCCTTCTCCCTCTCCCTCTTCTTCTCCCTCTAAGATGAAATATTGTATGTTGCATTAGCAACATTGACATATTAAGTCTTATGAAACTTGTTGTTTATATATGTTATATTTTATTTAAGTTTAATGTCTAACAAATTTGGGGAATGTTGCTTGGGGGAAAAAATGGGGAATCGGGGCGACATTTTTCAAGAGGGGAGCTCGGTTAAAAAATGTGGGGTGGGGGAATTTTTATATCCTTTGTAACTATCTAGTCAGATATTTTAAACACGTCTTTCGACATCGATAGACTGATAAATATAGAGGGGAATCTCGTTTACAATTAGCACTGCCTTGATGTTTGAGACAAATATGCAACATCTGGGAGGGAAGTCTTGCATGTGTAGCAGTGTTTTTTTTTTTTTAGCGTAATACAAAGATAAAAGAAGCAGCAGCAATGTTGACACTAGTGTGGACGGTGCTCAGTGGAGGTATATTTCTAAGATGGTCCATCTCTTTGCCTTGATTAAAATTATAACCTGAAAGGTGTTCAGTCCCTTAGCAGTGAATAAATTAATACAATTCTATAAAACGTATTGAGTCCCTTAGTCATGGTGAATTTAATACAACAGAATGAATGCAAGAGTGTTGCATACTGCAGTCAGTGGAAGAAGTGTTGCCTGAAATGCAGTGCATGCTAGTGGCTTTCTTTGGAGCCTAACAAAATTTTATTACATGTAAACTACATTATCTGAACAGTACATAAAAGAAATAAAGAATATGAATTCTTAATTTGAGATGCAGCAGTTGAAGGCATCATCACTGGTGGGTTAGACCCACGAGGGAAAGTAGTTCGAAAAGTGGACCAAATATTAGAACTGGAGTTGTAGATGATACCCCTCTGTTGCAGGATTCTACGGTATTGCTGTCATACAAGTATCATTTGATCAAAGAAATTTGATACTTACTAATTCATGGATACGATGCGTGTGCAACACCTGGGTATCTTTATTAGAGATATGTTACGCCTGCGAAGCATGCTAGGTTGTCTCAGCTATCTAGACTGAAGTAGAGACAGTAAGGCTGTAGTTAGTCTTTTCCACAGACAATAAAGTTATTTGCCCTCTGCCTTTCCCATATACCCCTCCGTTTTCTCTTATCCACTCCCTTTATCTTTCTTATGTACTCCCTCTTTACAATATACCCTCTTTTTCCTGCCGATGTACTGCTTATTTATTTTCCATGTATTTCTTCGTTTCTTATGTTAATTCTTTTTCTTTCCTCAAGTTCTCCCTATCCCTCTTTCCTTCCATGTTAAATGGTGCCTTCCCTTCTTCACCCTCCCATTCTTCCCATTTCTCTTTACGTCGCTTATTCCCATTATTTTCTCTTCTCTTTACGTCGCCTATTTCATCTCATGAAATAATCCTCCCCCCCCAACTTATCCCCTCCTCTCTCTCTCTCTCTCTCTCTCTCTCTCTCTCTCTCTCTCTCTCTCTCTCTCTCTCATCGCTCTTTATCTTCCCTCGCCCTCTTTCTCACCACCCTACTACCCTCCTTTTCCTGCTCCTCCCCATAACTCCCCCTACTCCCTTTTCCTACCCCAACTATCCTTAGCATTCCTCCTCCTCCTCCCCCATCTCTCGCCTCCCCTACATTTTTCTTCTCTAAGTTTCTTTATCAAGCAGGAACCAGCAATTATATATTTAAATCAAGCGCCCTGCCTGGTCCCGGGACAACAGCAATAGACGCTCATCAAAGACCACGTACCGGCAGTATTAGCATTTTCCAGGGCGCCTTCCCGGGTCAGTTCCCAGTAGCCCGGTTCAGCATTCCCAGTAGCCCGGTTCAGCATTCCAGTATTACGGTTCAGCGTTCCCAGTAGCCCGGTTCAGCGTTACTAATTACCGGTTCTTGCTCTCTGTTCCTAGTTCGGCTCCTGGAATTTAATTTCATCATTGCCCGGTTCCCGGTTTATTCTCTTGGATTCCCTGTCTAGATTCCTGATGTTCTGCTTTTGGTTTCTAATGTCCGGCATTGTAATATGATCGTCTAGCCGCTCTACTAGCGTTGTCTGTGGTAAACAACCACATCACCGTTGAAAATCGAAAAGCTCACTTCTTAAATTCCTGTCTAGAGAAACGGTAAATATGTTTACTTATTACTTCCTAAAGAACATCGTGTGAAATCTCTACAGTCTGCTTGAGGAACAATGTAATCACAGTCCTGAACATAGTTTAATAAACACCAGAGTCGAAACCATCAACCCGTATCTAAAATATAAGTTGGATTAATAATGTACACAAACATTACACTAAAATCAAAGTCTCGCACTGGTATAAAATTGTGCATACTCCTAGTTCACGACCTTAGCCCATAATGTACAGTGTGCAGACATAAAACTGTGCTAGCAAAGGCTAAATACGAAAATGACACACACAAAATTTAAGGTCGACTGCAGTGTTCTCCTTTATTTAGCATCCATCAAAGAGAACAATGGACACAGCATTCACATAACCAATGTTAGAGGGTAAAGCTCAGCACCTGGCAGTAAGCCAAGCAGCAGCTTCTCCCTCCACTTGTTAAGTAGCAATTAAGAAACTCACAGTGCAGTCAGTTGAGGTAAAAACTTCCACCAAGCCTCTCTTCCTCCCATCACTTGTTTAACATATACTACAGTAACTACACATCCGATACTATATACATGTAAAAATAATAACAAATAATAATTAAAAATAGATATGGGTTAATTAAAACAGAGGGAAACGTCAGGGTTCTTACAACTGTAAGATGACAGAGGCATGCTTACTGCACTTAACATATGTACACAAAGTTCCTCACATTACACACGTGTTTGACCAAACTTTACAGTACAATAATATGAAGGTATACATACGTTCATCCTATGCACAGACCTATGATTCCCGCAGTAGCACTCTAGGCAACGTGATTTACGTTCCAGACACCTGCTACACACGTTCCCTCCTCCCAATAATAAGTGCCTTGTTGTCACATTCCTGTTCCCAACAGGTATTCCTAGAACCAAACTCTTTATTTTTTATGTCTTCTTTTTTATCAATTTTCTTGTTTATTAATAGGAACTTACATTTGTAAAAGGCATTCCGAAGAAAATTTTTTCTCTTAGATAATATTTCCCTCTGTTAGATAATTTTTTATTTCATAATTATTATATTATATTATCGTTATTATTATTATTATTATTATTATTATTATTATTATTATTATTACATTCATGGGGAGAGCTAAACCCGTACAGGTCATACAGTGCCTTGAAGAACTGAAGTCTGGGTGGAATTGGAGCACAGGTTCAGCAGCATCAAGCAACCTCTCCTGAGAGGTTTGCTCTGTTAGGGTTTAATAAACCTAACATTCAGATCAAGCTTGTATACTATCATCATCTCTCCTTCTCACCTGTCATCACGATTCTTGTTTTTTTAATATTTATTTGTTTCAACTCCGTATTGTCATTTTGGTTGCCTGTCTTTCAGATTTTTTATACATGACGAATTTTAAGGTGTGGAAACGATACTACAGTTGTGTATTCCGCTGAAGTCTAAAACACGAGCTATAAAACAAACTGGGACGACTGTTTGTTTTTCTGCGGCGCGTCTAGTCGTTTTCAAAACAAACTTGGACGAATGTAAGCTTTTCTGCAGTGCGTTTCGTCGTTTTCAAAACAAACTGGGACGAATGTTTGTTTTTCTGCGGCGCGTCTAGTCGTTTTCAAAACAAACTGGGACGAATGTAAGCTTTTCTGCAGTGCGTTTCGTCGTTTTCAAAACGCTGTTGCATCGTGTTCTATATCGTTTTGTTATAACATTTGATCATTCATATATTTAAAAGGAATTTTGCGCGGTTTGCTAGTGGGACTTATTACCCACAGTGGAGTTGTATCACCCACAATTAAGCTTTTTTAGCCCACACTGAGTTTTCGTCACCTACAGTAGTGAATTTATCAGGCATAGTGAGGGTCCCATAATGTAGACTTTATAACCCACAGTGAGGACTTTATAACCCACAATGGGGACTTTACTTATCACAATGGGGCTTTATTCACCCACAGTGGGTCTTTATCACCTACAGTGGGGTTTTATAACCTAGGGTCATACACCTCTGCAGGAAGAATGTCAATACATTTTATTCTGGGCTTTAAGTATCTTTCATTTGTTAGTTTTTCGCTGTTATCTAACTTCTGATTCTCCATTGTTTCACATTTTCTTAACCTCTAGCATTTTTTTCCCGCATTCTCTTTACTTTCTCTCTCTCCCTCCCTCCTTTGGTACTGTTATTATTGAGCGCCATAGAAATGTAAGGCAATCCAATTAAACCAAGGTTAACTCCAGTTCAGAGGATCAAGAGCCGACAGACTACAGAAATATCAAGTCTACGACGTTACGTCGTAGACTTGACATAGTGCTCTAGAGGGTGAAATTTGTTTAAGGAGAGAAGGTTGGTAACCACCCGTAACCACCTGGAGTATACCTGGAAAGGGTTTCGGGGGGTCAACGCCCCAGAATTTTACACCTACAATTCCAGATGACCACCTGTCCACTTACAATTCCACACGTTCTCTTAGAATTCCACCTGCCTACTTACAATTCGACCTGCCCACTTACAGTTCGACCTGCCCACTTACAATTCAACCTGCCAACTTACAATTCCACCTCGACTTACAATTCCATCTTTCCCACTTACAATTCCACCTGCCCACTTACAATTCCACCTGCCCACTTACAATTTCACCTGTCCCCTTACAATTCCACCTGTCCACTTACAATTCCACCTGCCCACTTACAATTCTACCTGACTACTTACAATTCCACCTGCCTACTTACAATTCCACCTGTCCACTTACAATTCCGCCTGCCCACTTACAATTCCACCTGTCCACTTACAATTCCACCTGCCCACTTACAATTCCACCTGCCCACTTACAATTCCACCTGCCCACTTACAAATCCACCTGCCCACTTACAATTCCACCTGCCCACTTACAATTCCACCTGCTCATTTACAATTCCACCTGCCCACTTACAATTCCACCTGTCCACTTGCAATTCCACCTGCCCACTTACAATTCCACCTGCTCATTTACAATTCCACCTGCACACTTACAATTCCACCTGTCCACTTACAATTCCACCTGCCCACTTACTATTCCACCTGCCCACTTACAATTCCACCTGCCCACTTACTATTCCACCTGCCCACTTACAATTTCACCTGCCCACTTACAATTCCACCTGCTCATTTACAATTCCACCTGCCCACTTACAATTCCACCTCCCCACTTACAATTCCACCTGCCCACTTACAATTCCACCTGTCCACTTACAATTCCACCTGCCCACTTACTATTCCACCTGCCCACTTACAATTCCACCTGCCCACTTACTATTCCACCAGCCCACTTACAATTCCACCTGCCATTTACTATTCCACCTGCCCACTTACTATTCCACCTGCCCACTTACAATTCCACCTGCCCACTTACAATTCCACCTGTCCACTTACAATTCCACCTTCCCACTTACAATTCCACCTGCACACTTACTATTCCACCTGCCCACTTACAATTCCACCTGTCCACTTACAATTCCACCTGCCCACTTACAATTCCACCTGCCCACTTACAATTCCACCTGCCCACTTACAGTTCCACCTGCCCACTTTCACTCTTCCAAAACATTTTTAGCTTAAAATAAATTTCTTATTCTATCACTTTTTCTCAGCTAATATATTTTAGCTGATATCCTGACCAACGATTTAGCTTCAGCCTTTCCACATACCCATGTATCATGTGTATCAGCATGTAGGACCTGGATTTGGAGGTCACTTGGACCTGGAGACACATGGACTGGAGGTCACTTGGACCTGGAGACACATGGACTGGAGGTCACTTGGACCTGGAGACACATGAACTGGAGGTCACTTGGACCTGGAGACACATGGACTGGAGGTCACTTGGACCTGGAGACACATGGACTGGAGGTCACTTGGACCTGGAGACACATGAACTGGAGGTCACTTGGACCTGGAGACACATGGACTGGAGGTCACTTGGACCTGGAGACACATGGACTGGAGGTCACTTGGACCTGGAGACACATGAACTGGAGGTCACTTGGACCTGGAGACACATGGACTGGAGGTCACTTGGACCTGGAGACACATGGACTGGAGGTCACTTGGACCTGGAGACACATGGACTGGAGGTCACTTTGACATGCAAGTCGCTTAGTCCAGGAAGACACATGAACTAGAAGTTACTTTGGCTGGAGGACACATGAACTTGAGGTCACTTGGTCCTGAACTAGAGGTCACTTTCGCTGGAGGACACGTGAACTGGAGGTCACATGGGCTGGAGGACACGTGACTAGAGGTCACTTTGGCTGGAGGACACATGAACTAGAGGTCACTTGGGATGGAGAACACATGAACTAGAGGTCATTTGGTCCTGAAGGACAGAAACTAGAGGTCACTTTGGCTGGAGGATACATAAACTAAAGGTTACTTGGTCCTGAAGCAGGACACATAAACTAGAGGTCACTTGGGCTAGAGGAGGAAGAGGTCACTGGTAATCACTTTTTCCATTACATTTTTCTTTTAAATTAGTCTTGTAACCACAGGTCGGCAACCTGACATATGCTCTGCACCTGCCACCATCACCACCGGTAATAAGAAATCCGCTATCTTCCAGGA
>NC_091308.1:35956167-36071167 GCF_038502225.1 Cherax quadricarinatus
GCACCAGCTCGCGTAGCGTCTCCTTATAAGCTTCTTTGAAAACGGGAACTGCTGATTAAAAGAAAACAGGAGAAATCTTTCAAGTCCCAGGAAAAGTTTCTGAAAGAGTTTAATACCTTCACTCTCTGTGTGGAACTCTTACCTTTCTTTAATTAAAAATTTGAAGATAAAAAATTTAGTGTTACAGATATATTAGACGAGGCCAGTTTTGATATTATATATATATATATATATATATATATATATATATATATATATATATATATATATATATATATATATATATATATATATATATATATATGAATAGTCATTCTATTTATTATCAATAATATATATTTACTACACATATACATTACATTAGCTAATTAACTATTACTAGATATTCACACTCTATTGGAAAAATAACTATTTTTTAGTAGACATTTACAGTGAACTATATCCACTGAATATTTACCAGACATTTACACTCGACTAGCCAGTGTTATTTAAATTTCTAGGGAACAATTCCGGTCTCGAAAACAACTATTTGCTAGACACTGGCACTCGATTATCATACAACTATTTACTAGACACTTACTCTTAACTAGCCAGTGATTTAGAGGCACACCGCGCCGAGGCAGCAAGTAAGTCTTTGTGCACAAGAGAGTGGCACGCAAGCCATATGTCTGTGTCTCCGATCACGCACCAGCTGGAAAGGAAGGGAAGAGAAAGAGTGGGGTGGGGAGAATTGTTTGGGAGGCGAAAGGGGAAGAGGATAGAGAAAGAGAAAGAAGAAATTTGGAGTAAGAGTGAAAATAACGAGACAAATATTTGGAGAATAGGGAAATGAAAAAAAAGAATATACAAATGGAAAAAAAAGGAAGAGGAAGAGAGGAACTTAGTCAAGATAGGGGAAAGGAGAGGAAGGAGAGGAAGGAGATGATCATGGAGGGGGGAAGGCACGAGACAGAGAAACAATGTAGGTGGTAATCTGAGTGTTTTTTCCTTCACTATCTCTCTCTCTCTCTCTCTCTCTCTCTCTCTCTCTCTCTCTCTCTCTCTCTCTCTCTCTCTCTCTCTCTCTCTGTTTCTCTCTTTTTTTTTTTACACAGGGTTTGACAAGGTTAGGTTAAGGATCTTTAGCTTTATTGACAAGCTATTTACAGGTTACGGATTCCTAACTTTATTGACAAGCTAAGAGCTGTTACCTACATCAGCTCATTTGAAAGCATTTTTATTGTTATGAAATATACAAGTAGGAAACAGGATGAAGTTGGAGCTATCTGCGGGCCAGCAGTTTCATTTGATCAACTGACTTTATCTCGTTGACATCATAATGCTGTACAAATGTGTTCCATACTCGAGTCATCCTGGGGATAAATGATCTCAGATGAAGTGATGTTCTGGAGAAGGGTACAGGCAGAGTGAAGTTGCTGCTTTCTGCCAGTCTTGTGGTATAGAAGCTTGTTTCACGCAGTCCTCGAAATGGATCCAAGTGTGGTACTTTGGCAATATTGGCCTTGTACATAACAGTAAGGCCACCCACATCCCTCCTGTATAGAAGGCTCTGCTGAAATGACAGATCTATCCAGGATTGGTCCAGGCGAGAGATGAGACGTCTTGCTCTGTTCTCTACTCTGTCAAGCAGTCGCAGATGAGAGGGGGGGGGACAGGCAAACCAAAAAAAAGTGAAGCATACTCAAGGTGTGAGCGTACTTGTGCCTCGTACAAAATCTTGCAACCCCTACTGTCAAGCAGATGTGAAATACGGCGAAGTGCTGTAAGCTTCCTGGCTGTCTTGTTTGCAAGATTTACAACGTGGTTCTTCATGGTCAGTTTGGAGTCAGATTTCACCCCAAGGATATTAACTTCTTCCTCAGGTGCCAACACTCTCCCATTCATGCTTACTACTGCACCGGCATTGCCATCATGGTGCCTAGAGATCATTTGTGTTTTCTCAGGTTCAAATGTTACTTGCCATCTATTTCCCCAAGCTGATATAGGTCTTAGCTGGTGACTGATGTAGATTAGAGCAGGTGGCATTTCTTCTCTTGGATAAGTGAATGTCAATGTACAGTCGTCTGCATATGCAGGGACCACCAGGTTTTGGAGCCTACCCTACCTGATGCTAGCTTTCTTTTTGTGTCCACCTCCCATTTAGCGTTGGCCCACTTTTAAACATCACCCATATGCCTACAGGCTTGCCTATGCAAGTTCCTGTTATAGGTGGTAGGATGTCTCTTACACGTTCGCCAAGCCTTGTACTTAGCAGTAGCAGCCTCTCTACAACGAAAGCCAAACCAAGGCTGATCCGTAGGCTTCATCACATATTGCCGGTGAGGAATGTGTTCTTGTTGTAGATTAAGGATGTGTCCAGTGAAGGCTTACACTTGGTTGTCAACATCCCCTTGGAGAAGCGCATTCCAATCGGTGGTGGCGAGCTCTGAGCAAAGGGCTGGCCAATTACCTCTTTCCCATAGCCAGGTTGTGCGTGTGGACTCCTCACTTCGTTCTGTTGGGACCTTAAGTGTCGTAAAAACAGCCTTGTGGTCAGATGATCCAACGTAGCCGAGGGGTTGACAAGTGACTATACCTTCTGCCAGATCACTCACTACTGGGTCAAGGGAGGAGTCAGATTTGTGAGTAAGGAAATCAACAATGTTTTTCATGTCAAATACTGCAAGAAGGTAATCAAAGTCCCTCTGTATAAGGTGTTGGTTGAGGTCACCAACAATTATGACATGTTGACAGTTGTGTTGGAGCAGAAGGGAGTCCACATTTTTCATTAGGAAGTTGATTGGGTCTGCATGTTGCCACTGAGGTCTGTACATTGCACATGCTAGTACAGAGGTACTAGTGCTTATGCACAGCTTGAAGAACATCATTTCAAGATGAGTAGAGATAGCAACATCAATATGCTGGGCATTTACACTTTTAGACAAGCACACAGCAGCACCTCCTCCTTGTACTTGCCTGTCTCTTCTCATCCTGTCTCTTCTCTCTCTCCTACTTTACACAAACTTTGATAATACTTCCTTTAACACTCCTCACAGCCCTTTCTAACTCTATGTTATCCTCTCCACCCTTGTTATTCCAGATCCTGCAACACCCCCTGCTCTGCAGCGCAGTGTAATCCTAGTGGGTTTAGCGCTTCTTTTATAATAATAATAATAATAATAATAATAAATAGTAATAATAATAATTAATAATAATAATAATCTCTCTCCTGCTGTCTTCTTCCGTTGATCTTAATTAAGCTTCGGTACCTCTGACTGTCAACCGATAACCCAAGAAACCATATTTATATATAAATGTATTCTGCCTATTAATAAATTTTCCCCATAGAATATAAAATATAGGGGGTGTTAGGAGAAGAAAATATTCGAACAGCTCCAGAGAGAACCATGAGTTTTCCCTGAGGTGCGTTTATTGTCTTCCCTGAGGATGAGGGTCCCCAGTCCAGATATAGAGGTGGTACCTCCCTATATTTTTTAGTATATATATATATATATATATATATATATATATATATATATATATATATATATATATATATATATATATATATATATATATATATATATTTATATATATATTATAGGTAGTAGGTTGGTAGACAGCAACCGCCCAGGGAGTACTACCGTCCTGTCAAGTGAGTGTAAAATGAAAGCCTGTAATTGTTTTACATGATGGTAGGATTGCTGGTGTCCTTTTTTCTGTCTCATGAACCTGCAAGATTTCAGGTACGTCTTGCTACTTCTACTTTTAGGTCACACTACACATACATGTACAAGCACATATATACACACCCCTCTGGGTTTTCTTCTATTTTCTTTCTAGTTCTTATTCTTGTTTATTTCCTCTTATCTCCATGGGGAAGTGGAACAGAATTCTTCCTCCGTAAGCCATGCGTGTTGTAAGAGGCAACTAAAATGCCGGGAGCAAGGGGCTAGTAACCTCTTCTCCTGTATATATTACTAAATAAAAGGAGAAACTTTCGTTTTTCCTTTTGGGCCACCCCGCCTCGGTGGGTCATTTGTCAGTTTTTGGTGTGTACCAGTTTATCTCCTGAAATGTCAACTTCTTTCGA
Organism: Cherax quadricarinatus; assembly: GCF_038502225.1. Taxonomy (NCBI): domain Eukaryota; kingdom Metazoa; phylum Arthropoda; class Malacostraca; order Decapoda; family Parastacidae; genus Cherax; species Cherax quadricarinatus. The sequence continues at coordinate 35,960,240 of NC_091308.1, forward strand.
TTTTCTCTTGGCAGTTTGTCTTTAATAATTCGTCAGCGCTTCTCATCCTGTCAATCCGCTAAACTGTTCGCCTCTGCCACTGCCGCTTCGACTACCAGCCACGGGCTTACAACTTCTCCACCCTGCTGGCATGTTCGTAAACTTAATATCAACCATCCTGTTACCTCTCTGCTTCCTTTTGTGTCTCATGTCCTGTTAAATTATCAACGCGGTCACCTTTTAATCTGTTCGCCCGCAGTCAACCCGTCTACCTGTCAGGCAATATGTCTGTCAGTAGGTATGTCTAGCGGCAAGTCAGCCTGTTAACCTGTCATCCTGTTTACCTGTCAGCCTGCTTTCCTGTCAGTCAATCTGCCTACCTGGCAGAGCCTGCACACCAGACAGCATTCCTGTCTCCCTGAATGTCGGCTTGTCTTCCTGTCATTCAGACTGTCTACCAGAAAATCAATAAGTCTAACGATCAGTTACTTAATTAGAAACATCATTGACGGTCATCTGGCTTAATGCTAACCAACTTTTGACAAGTCAGGTTGTTCACACACTAGCGTGTTTGCCAGTCATACAGTCTGTTTACTTTCCAGTTAGTTAGTTTACCTGTCACTGTGCTCACCTGTCAGCCGGAAGTCGCCCCTCCTCTCCTATACATGAACAAAACCTTGTCAACGGCGGCCCCTGCAGATTTTTCATTTCCCGTCAACAATATCCGCCAAACATTTCCGCTAACAATTTCCAGGCTACCATGACCGGCTGCCCATCCGCAAAATACACAAAAGGGAAAAGGAAAAAAAAAATATATTATATATATATATATATATATATATATATATATATATATATATATATATATATATATAGGTAGGTAGTAGGTTGGTAGACAGCAACCACCCAGGGAAGTACTACCGTCCTGCCAGATGACTGTGAAACAGAAACCTGTAACTGTTTTGCATGATGGTAGGATTGCTGGTTTCTTTTTCTGTCTCATAAACACGCTAGGTAACAGGGATATCTTGCTACTCCTACTTACACTTGGGTCACACTTCACAGACATGCACATGCATATATATATACATACATCTAGGTTTTTCTCCTTTTTCTAAATAGCTCTTGTTCTTCTTTATTTCTTCTATTGTCCATGGGGAAGTGGAAAAGAATCTTTCCTCCGTAAGCCATGCGTGTCGTATGAGGCGACTAAAATGCCGGGAGCAATGGGCTAGTAACCCCTTCTCCTGTAGACATTTACTAAAAAAGAGAAGAAGAAAAACTTTATAAAACTGGGATGCTTAAATGTGCGTGGATGTAGTGCGGATGACAAGAAATAGATGATTGCTGATGTTATGAATGAAAAGAAGTTGGATGTCCTGGCCCTAAGCGAAACAAAGCTGAAGGGGGTAGGGGAGATTCAGTGGGGGGAAATAAATGGGATTAAATCTGGAGTATCTGAGAGAGTTAGAGCAAAGGAAGGGGTAGCAGTAATGTTAAATGATCAGTTATGGAAGGAGAAAAGAGAATATGAATGAGTAAATTCAAGAATTATGTGGATTAAAGTAAAGGTTGGATGCGAGAAGCGGGTCATAATAAGCGTGTATGCACCTGGAGAAGAGAGGAATGCAGAGGAGAGAGAGAGATTTTGGGAGATGTTAAGTGAATGTATAGGAGCCTTTGAACCAAGTGAGAGAGTAATTGTGGTAGGGGACCTGAATGCTAAAGTAGGAGAAACTTTTAGAGAGGGTGTGGTAGGTAAGTTTGGGGTGCCAGGTGTAAATGATAATGGGAGCCCTTTGATTGAACTTTGTATAGAAAGGGGTTTAGTTATAGGTAATACATATTTTAAGAAAAAGAGGATAAATAAGTATACAAGATATGATGTAGGGCGAAATGACAGTAGTTTGTTGGATTATGTATTGGTAGATAAAAGACTGTTGAGTAGACTTCAGGATGTACATGTTTATAGAGGGGCCACAGATATATCAGATCACTTTCTAGTTGTAGCTACACTGAGAGTAAAAGGTAGATGGGATACAAGGAGAATAGAAGCATCAGGGAAGAGAGAGGTGAAGGTTTATAAACTAAAAGAGGAGGCAGTTAGGGTAAGATATAAACAGCTATTGGAGGATAGATGGGCTAATGAGAGCATAGGCAATGGGGTCGAAGAGGTATGGGGTAGGTTTAAAAATGTAGTGTTAGAGTGTTCAGCAGAAGTTTGTGGTTACAGGAAAGTGGGTGCGGGAGGGAAGAGGAGCGATTGGTGGAATGATGATGTAAAGAGAGTAGTAAGGGAGAAAAAGTTAGCATATGAGAAGTTTTTACAAAGTAGAAGTGATGCAAGGAGGGAAGAGTATATGGAGAAAAAGAGAGAGGTTAAGAGAGTGGTGAAGCAATGTAAAAAGAGAGCAAATGAGAGAGTGGGTGAGATGTTATCAACAAATTTTGTTGAAAATAAGAAAAAGTTTTGGAGTGAGATTAACAAGTTAAGAAAGCCTAGAGAACAAATGGATTTGTCAGTTAAAAATAGGAGAGGAGAGTTATTAAATGGAGAGTTAGAGGTATTGGGAAGATGGAGGGAGTATTTTGAGGAATTGTTAAATGTTGATGAAGATAGGGAAGCTGTGATTTCGTGTATAGGACAAGGAGGAATAACATCTTGTAGGAGTGAGGAAGAGCCAGTTGTGAGTGTGGGGGAAGTTCGTGAGGCAGTAGGTAAAATGAAAGGGGGTAAAGCAGCCGGGATTGATGGGATAAAGATAGAAATGTTAAAAGCAGGTGGGGATATAGTTTTGGAGTGGTTGGTGCAATTATTTAATAAATGTATGGAAGAGGGTAAGGTACCTAGGGATTGGCAGAGAGCATGCATAGTTCCTTTGTATAAAGGCAAAGGGGATAAAAGAGAGTGCAAAAATTATAGGGGGATAAGTCTGCTGAGTATACCTGGTAAAGTGTATGGTAGAGTTATTATTGAAAGAATTAAGAGTAAGACGGAGAATAGGATAGCAGATGAACAAGGAGGCTTTAGGAAAGGTAGGGGCTGCTGTGTGGACCAGGTGTTTACAGTGAAACATATAAGTGAACAGTATTTAGATAAGGCTAAAGAGGTCTTTGTGGCATTTATGGATTTGGAAAAGGCGTATGACAGGGTGGATAGGGGGGCAATGTGGCAGATGTTGCAAGTGTATGGTGTAGGAGGTAGGTTACTGAAAGCAGTGAAGAGTTTTTACGAGGATAGTGAGGCTCAAGTTAGAGTATGTAGGAAAGAGGGAAATTATTTCCCAGTAAAAGTAGGCCTTAGACAAGGATGTGTGATGTCACCGTGGTTGTTTAATATATTTATAGATGGGGTTGTAAGAGAAGTAAATGCGAGGGTCTTGGCAAGAGGCGTGGAGTTAAAAGATAAAGAATCACACACAAAGTGGGAGTTGTCACAGCTTCTCTTTGCTGATGACACTGTGCTCTTGGGAGATTCTGAAGAGAAGTTGCAGAGATTGGTGGATGAATTTGGTAGGGTGTGGAAAAGAAGAAAATTAAAGGTGAATACAGGAAAGAGTAAGGTTATGAGGATAACAAAAAGATTAGGTGATGAAAGATTGAATATCAGATTGGAGGGAGAGAGTATGGAGGAGGTGAATGTATTCAGATATTTGGGAGTGGACGTGTCAGCGGATGGGTCTATGAAAGATGAGGTGAATCATAGAATTGATGAAGGGAAAAGAGTGAGTGGTGCACTTAGGAGTCTGTGGAGACACAGAACTTTGTCCTTGGAGGCAAAGAGGGGAATGTATGAGAGTATAGTTTTACCAACGCTCTTATATGGGTGTGAAGCATGGGTGATGAATGTTGCAGCGAGGAGAAGGCTGGAGGCAGTGGAGATGTCATGTCTGAGGGCAATGTGTGGTGTGAATATAATGCAGAGAATTCGTAGTTTGGAGGTTAGGAGGAGGTGCGGGATTACCAAAACTGTTGTCCAGAGGGCTGAGGAAGGGTTGTTGAGGTGGTTCGGACATGTAGAGAGAATGGAGCGAAACAGAATGACTTCAAGAGTGTATCAGTCTGTAGTGGAAGGAAGGCGGGGTAGGGGTCGGCCTAGGAAAGGTTGGAGAGAGGGGGTAAAGGAGGTTTTGTGTGCGAGGGGCTTGGACTTCCAGCAGGCATGCGTGGGCGTGTTTGATAGGAGTGAATGGAGACAAATGGTTTTTAATACTTGACGTGCTGTTGGAGTGTGAGCAAAGTAACATTTATGAAGGGGTTCAGGGAAACCGGCAGGCCGGACTTGAGTCCTGGAGATGGGAAGTACAGTGCCTGCACTCTGAAGGAGGGGTGTTAATGTTGCAGTTTAAAAACTGTAGTGTAAAGCACCCTTCTGGCAAGACAGTGATGGAGTGAATGATGGTGAAAGTTTTTCTTTTTCGGGCCACCCTGCCTTGGTGGGAATCGGCCAGTGTGATAATAATAATAATAAAATAATATATATATATATATATATATATATATATATATATATATATATATATATATATATATATATATATATGTCGTGCCGAATATGTAAAACTGGTCAATTAGCAAGAACTCATTTAAAATTAAGTCCTTTCTAAAATTTTCTCTTATACGTTTAAAGATATATTTTTTTCATTAATGTTGATATAAAAATTTATAATTTTGCACCAAAAGAATCTTAGAAAACTTACCTAGCCTTATTATAAAAAGAACAATTTATTTTAGCCTAACCCAATTAAATATATTTTAGATTTGTTTACAATAATTTAATGCTAAACAAACACAGTGAAATATATTTTTTTCGTTAGGTTCAAAATGATTTTGGCGAAATTATTGCATACACAAATTTTCACTTGAACGTTGCTATTTAAGCCAAGATGGCAAGTTCTGTCTATTCGGCACGACATATATATATATATATATATATACACATGTATATATATATATATATATATATATATATATATATATATATATATATATATATATATATATATATATACACATGTATATATATATATGGAGGTACCACCTCTAGAACTTTACTGGGGACCCTCAACCTCAGAGAAGACAATAAATGTACATCAGGGAAAACTCAAGTAAAACTTTCTATTTTGGCTTAAATAGCAACGAACTTCTTGCTGAACAGGGCAAGTGAAAATTTGTGTATGCAATGATTTCGCAAAAATCATTCTGAACCTAACGAAAAAAATATATTTCATTGTGTTTGTTTATTATTAAATTGTTTTAAACCTATATAAAATATATTTAGTTTGATTACGCTAAATTAAATTGCGCTTCTTATAGTAAAGTTAGGTAAGTTTCCTAAGGTACTTTTGGTACAAAATCATTCATTTTTATAAGAACATAAATGAAAAACTATCTTTAAATGATAAGAGAAAATTTTAGGAAGGCCTTAATTTTAAATGAGCTCTTGCTACTTGACCAGATTTCCTTATTCGGAATAACATATTGAATATATATATATATATATATATATATATATATATATATATATATATATATATATATATATATATATATATATATATTCATTTATTCATTCCTCCATGTTGCCATCTATCCATCCTTTTCCTCTTTTCCTCTTTTCCTTTCCTATTTCTTCCCATTTTTTCTTTCCTCTTTCTGCCTTCCCTCCTTTTCTTCTTTTTCTTTCTTCCCCTTGCCTTCATAATTTTCTTCCGTCTTTCATTCTTTCCTCCCTTTCATCACCTCTCCTGCCATCTGTTTTTTCCCATTCCCTTCTCTATTTTCTTTCAATTTCCTGTGTTTCATTTTGCCTTACCATTTCATTTCCTCTTACCACTCCTATTACCTTGTCCTTAATCCTTTCTCGGTTCATTCTTCCACTTCTCCCCTCCTGTGCTCCTTCACTGTCAATGTTCTCTTACACATCCAATTTTCCCCTTTTTCCACCCCTCTTTTTTTTTTAGCCCTCTTCAACCTGTCATTGCCCCTTTCCTTACCTTCTCTTAACTCTCTCTCCACCTTCCGCTCCCACTTTTGTTCTTCCTCTCTCACTTCTCATTTCTCTCCCAATCTCTCATCCTTTACTTTCCCTCCCCCCCTTTTTCTCTCTCTCCACCTCTCCTCTTCTTTCCACCTTTCCCTCTTCTCCTCTACCCCTGTTCTTCTCCTCCACTCATCACTTTTCATCGTCTCTCACCCTTTCCCACTCCTCTCTCTTCTCCTCCACCTTCGCCTTCTCTTCCATCTCTCAGTTTTCTCTTCCTCTCCTCTTCCTCCTCCCCTCTCACTTCTCTACATCTTTCTTTTCCTCCACCCTTCTTCTTTTCTATCTTTCTCTCTTTTCTTTCCTCCACCCTTCTTCTTTTCTATCTTTCTCTCTTTTCTTTCCCCCCCTATTCGTCCTTCCCTCCTCCTCCTCTTTCTTCTCCCCTTCCACTTTTTCTCTACCCTTACTCTTTTCCTTCCCCCCTCTCTCTCTCTTCTTCCCTCACTCTGCTCTTACACCCTCTCTCTTCTACATCTCGCATTTTTCTCTTCCAACGCTTCATCTTCCCTTCCACCCTCCCTCTCTTTCTCTGCCCCTCCGTCTTTCCCACTCTCTTCTCCTTCACTCCTACCTATTCTCCATTCCTCCTTCTACTTTTCCAAACGTCCCTGCTGTTTAACCCTCCGATTTCTGCTCAGCTCCTCTTTTTACCTCCCCTTTATCTTCTATTACCCCGTCTCTCTTTCCCTCTTCCCCTGTAGCTCCCCCACCGCCCTCCCCTTCTCCTCCACCCTCCCTCTTCTCCTCCACCATCCCTTTTCTTCTCAACACCTATATATTCTCCTCTACCCTCCCTCTTCTCTTCCAGTCTTCTCTCTTTTCCTGCATTCTTCACTCTTTTTCCGATCCTTCGGATGACAATAAGGTCGGGGTCCCTGTAGACGTCTTATGGATCATTAGCTTTTAAGAGGTCGATTGTTGATGCACTTCTGCCGGGAACCCTATTTCTCTCTCTGTCCTTCCCTATCTCCCCTCTCAAACCCCTCTCTCTCCCTCCCCTTCTGCCTCTCTCCTTTCGCTCTCTTCCTCTTCTCTCTTTTATGCTTTGTCCACCCATCGGTCTCCCACTTTTGCTTTCTCCTCTCTCTCACTCTTTCCTTCCTCCTTCCTTCCTGCCTTCTCATTCCCCTCCTTCTCTGTCTCCCCTCTCACTATGTGTTTCCTTCCTTCCTCTCTTCTCCTTGAATACACATATCTTTCTCCCTGGACCCTCTCATTCAACTCTCTCACGTGTCCCTCTCATTCAACTCTCTCACACCTCCCTCTCGTTCAACTCTCTCACACCTCCCTCTCATTTAACTCTCTCACACCTGCCTCTTACTCAACTCTCTCACACCTCTCTCTCACTCAACTCTCTCACACCTCCCTCTCATTTAACTCTCTCACACCTGCCTCTCACTCAACTCTCTCACACCTCCCTCTCACTCAACTCTCTCACACCTTCCTCTCTACTCAACACCTATTTTTATCTTCAAATTTCCCTACGATCGTTTTATCTAATTTTGCTATCTCTGCTGAAACATATATCACAAAGCTAACGCCGTGGCTCAGGAGAAGGATTTGACACCAGCCGATGTGGCCAAGCTCTCTCGTGATAGCAATATATATTTACTCCAGGGCTTCCTGTCCAAAATCTATGGCCAGGCTCACGCAGGACAACTATGCTCGTGTGCACCTTAGCTTCATGCTCAAAACATATTTCTCCACACTAAGCCACCATGAGTGATAAATCTCTGAGCGCTAAATCACTTTTGTAAGCGTCTCCTCTGGCCACTTTCCACCAATTTTAACAATAAATGCTGAATTCTTCCATTATTGTTACATAATTGCGATACTCTTCCTGCTGTGGACTGAGAGATAATGTTAGTTAAAATTTCGCCCGTTCGCTAAATGTTATATATATACATTATATATAATATATATATATATATTATATATATATATATATATATATATATATATATATATATATATATATATATATATATATATATATATATATATATGCAATAAGATACCATTATCAGGGAACAATCTCCTTGATAATGTGAGTAGTCACGAAAGCGCTTGAAACTTCTCTATTCTTTCACAGTGGTTGTTTTGCACACACACACACACACACACACATTATATATATATATATATATATATATATATATATATATATATATATATATATATATATATATATATATATATATATATACCATGAGCAAGTGGTATTTAATCAATAACAACACTGTGACTAGCCGAGGACTCGAACCCATGTCGTTTTGGTCCACCTCATGGTAAGCGACAATAACGTGACTCTCTAACCCACAGGATTACCAAATCCTACTAGAGTCACGCATCCAGCAAAGCTAGGTGTTTTTACCGTGATCCGAGGATATACGGTGGGTTGGGTGACTCAGAGTTAATTTCATTCTGCTCCACGGTACGTCTCGGATCAAGGTAATACACCTAGCTCTGCTGGGTGCTTGATTCTTGTAGGATTTGGTGGTCCTGTGGGTCAGAACGTCATGTGATTCTCGCTCACCATGAAGCGGGCCAAAGCGACAGTGAGGCATACTTAAATTTGTGTTTAATATACTCCGAATGGCACGTTCATCGGTAATACTCACTCATAGGATATATAATAATTACACGTGATGAGATACCTGATTGCCCAACTTAACTCCAGCAATTCACTGATTGTCACACCAGGACAACGTGAGGTGTACCTAGTCTCTGTGACAGTATTTCACAAGCCATGCCTGCCCCATTCTTTACATTAACCCGTGTTACAACAACTTACAGACGTAACTTCTTAACAGTACTGTCACCTACTATTAAATATTCTTGCTTTCAATACTTTTACGTTCCACTTAGTTAAATTTTTGTCTACATAAATCAATTATATCTATATGATACTTGTAGACATGACTCCACAATTTAAAATTATTATTATTAGTAGTAGTATAGTATTATTATTACCTGGAGAGAGTTCCGGGGGTCAACGCCCCCGCGGCCCGGTCTGAGACCAGGCCTCCTGGTGGATCAGAGCCTGATCAACCAGGCTGTTGCTGCTGGCTGCACGCAAACCAACATACGAGCCACAGCCCGGCTGATCCGGAACTGACTTTAGGTGCTTGTCCAGTGCCAGCTTGAAGACTGCCAGGGGTCTGTTGGTAATCCCCCTTATGTGTGCTGGGAGGCAGTTGAACAGTCTCGGGCCCCTGACACTTATTGTATGGTCTCTTAACGTGCTAGTGACACCCCTGCTTTTCATTGGGGGGATGGTGCATCGTCTGCCAAGTCTTTTGCTTTCGTAGTGGGTGATTTTCGTGTGCAAGTTCGGTACTAGTCCCTCTAGGATTTTCCAGGTGTATATAATCATGTATCTCTCCCTCCTGCGTTCCAGGGAATACAGGTTTAGGAACCTCAAGCGCTCCCAATAATTGAGGTGTTTTATCTCCGTTATGCGCGCCGTGAAAGTTCTCTGTACATTTTCTAGGTCGGCAATTTCACCTGCCTTGAAAGGTGCTGTTAGTGTGCAGCAATATTCCAGCCTAGATAGAACAAGTGACCTGAGGAGTGTCATCATGGGCTTGGCCTCCCTAGTTTTGAAGGTTCTCATTATCCATCCTGTCATTTTTCTAGCAGATGCGATTGATACAATGTTATGGTCCTTGAAGGTGAGATCCTCCGACATGATCACTCCCAGGTCTTTGACGTTGGTGTTTCGCTCTATTTTGTGGCCAGAATTTGTTTTGTACTCTGATGAAGATTTAATTTCCTCATGTTTACCATATCTGAGTAATTGAAATTTCTCATCGTTGAACTTCATATCATCTCCCTGTTGTTGAAGGCTCTCTTAAAGAGAGAAGTTCAACCAAGCCTGGTTCATATTTATGAAGAGTTGCCATCCTCACAAGTCAGAAATAAATTACCAGACCACTGTACCCAGGAGAATGGTTCCCACTTCACGTGAGAGTAAACTAAAGCCTCGTAGAGTGTATTTTCTTCCACTACTCTGAAGTAATCGCGACATGTGCCTTCACGTTTTAAGAGATTCTTGCTTGCAGGCTTTACAACCCAGGATTCCAAATGGCCTGTTATCCCGGGTGTAATGGGAGCAAAATAAACACAGCAGAAAAAGTTTAGACTTATATTATCCTTCACCAATTTAGAACAGCAATATGTACACTATGTACAGTGATAAGTATAGTGCACTCCACGGTAAGCAAGGCAGAAATAGAAGCCACAAGATAGCAGACCGTGCTTCAACCAGCTCTAGAATGGGAATGACAAGGGCAGACAGGAGAGCGGTACCCACATAACCTCTGCGATTGCCAAAACCATCTTCTTATTGGCTAGAACCTGGTCACTAGTTGAACGACGGGGCCCCATCATCAACTCTTAGCAACCTGGTTCGCTGGTTGGGGGAGATAGCCTGTAAATGAGGGTGTGTACATGCGCCGAATAAAGGTTACGTACTCTTTGCATGCCACACCCCCACCCCGAGAAGGCTCAGGATTAGGCTGCCACCTCCCAGTGGTAACCGTGCCGCCATGGCACAAAATAATGGGACCGCCTTTCCTCTCCACCATCCAACTCTTAGATAGAGCTCAGCTTTTCTCGTGACCAAAAGCCAAACCCTAAACTTAGAGTGAGACAGCAGTCAGACAGGCTAGCATAGGTCCAAGATACAGGCGGACGGTAGCCCGCATCCCCTCACTAAAAAAAAAACCCACACCAGGGGATAAAAAAAAAAAAGAGCGTGAAAAGGGGTTACCACAAATAACATCCTAACCTAAATAAATAAAAATATTAGACTCTAGATAAAGAGTCTGCCAACATATTTTCTTTGCCGGCAATATATTTAATGGAAATATTATAGGGCTGCAGCCTTAGCGTCCAGCGCATAAGCCTTGTGTTGTGGTTCTTCATGGCTTGGAGATATACTAGAGGATTGTGATCACTGTAGACTGTGACCACCTGCGATGTCTGGCCCACATAAACATCGAAATGCTCCAAAGCCAGTACCAGCGCGAGGGCTTCTTTTTCAATGGTAGAGTAAGCCCTCTGATGTGGCTGGAACTTGGCTGAAAAGTATGCTACAGGCTGCAACTCCTCGTTCCCGATTTGTAATAGTACTGCCCCAACCCCAGACTCACAAGCATCAACCTGTAATGAAAAAGGTTTGGAGAAGTCTGGAGACAAGAGAATGGGTGCAGTACACAATAATCTTTTTGCTTTATTAAAAGCAGTGTTACAGTCTGAGGTCCAATTAAAGGGAACTTTGTGACTGGTAAGAGAGGTAAGAGGGGCTACAATATCTGAGAAATTCTTACAGAATCTTCTGTAAAATCCTATCATGCCTAGGAAACGTTGAAGAGATTTCCTATCATGAGGAACTGGATAATCTTTAATAGAAAGAACTTTAGCAAGTTTAGGTGCAACTTTACCACTACCTACTTCATGGCCTAGAAAAGTGACAGTGGCCTGGCCAAAGGAAGATTTAGATAAATTAACTGTTAAATGGGAACTCTTAAAGGTCTCAAAAAGAGCCTTAAGTCTAAGTAGGTGTTGATCCCAAGTATCAGACACCACAACAATATCATCTAGGTACGCTGCCGTGCCTTCAAGTCCTTTAATAGCCTGATGGATAAGTTTCTGGAATGAAGAGGGGGAATTTTTCATTCCGAAGGGGGTAACTGTGTATTGATAATGACCTCCTGGAATTACGAAGGCAGAGATTTCCTTCGCCTTATCTGTCAAAGGTACCTGATAGTAGCCTTTAAGGAGATCTAACTTGGACACAAAAGTAGCCTTACCCACAAAGTCAATTACGTCATCCAGACGAGGAAGAGGGTAAGCATCTGTAATTGTGACCTCATTCACTTTACGGTAGTCTGTACACATACGAAACCCTCCATCAGCCTTCTTCACAAGGATGCACGGTGAAGCCCATGGACTAGACTCCTCCTCCACTAAACCATGCTTTAACAAAAATTCTACTTCCTGCTGAAGTAGCCTTTGCTTTTCAGGATTAGCTCTGTAGGGGGAGAGTTTAATTGGTTTAGAGTTTCCCACATCTACATCATGATAACCTAACTTACATTTTTTCGGCACATCCGAAAAAATATTAGGATATGACTGTAGAAGCTCAGTTAAATTTGTTGCTTGCGTTTCAGATAATCCCTCCATTAAAGGGCTAGGATCCTTGAGGAGGACAGAATTTGAAAGTTTAATATTAATTTCAGAGATAGAGTGCAAAGAGTCAGAGTCGTCCTCAGAGGTAGAGGACAGAGTCATTACTGGGACTTTATCTGGTGTATGGAAATACTTTAATTGATTAATGTGGTAAGTTTTAGTTTTTGAGGTCTTATCAATGGGAGCTACCACATAATTTACATCAGATAATCTACTTACAATCTGCATAGGTCCCGTAAATCTAGCTTTCAAGGTGTGGCCAGGTATAGGTTCCTGCACCAACACCTTGTCTCCTGGATGGAAGGAGCGGAATTGTGCACTTCTGTCATACCTCTGTTTCATCTTACTTTGAGCTGTCTTTAGGTTAGCCTTGGCTAACTGACGTGCCACCTGCAACCTTGAAGACGGGTTGTAGAGTGTTGAGCTAACGTCTTCTCCCATCCATCCTTCTTTGAGCACCCGAAGAGGACCTCGTACATTGTGCCCAAAGATCAGCTCAAACGGACTATACCCTGTAGACTCTTGCACCGTCTCTCGTACTGAGAACAGCAACAAAGGTAGTGATTCATCCCAGTCTGTAGGAAAGTGCATGCAAAAAGTTCTCATCATTGTTTTTAATGTCTGATGGAATCTTTCCAAGGCGCCTTGGGACTGAGGATGATAGGCAGTGGATAAGTTGTGGATTATCCCTAACCTAATTAATACTTCCCTAAATGCTTTGGCAGTAAAGTTAGTACCTTGATCACTTTGAATAGTTTTAGGAATGCCAAAACAAGAAATGAATTTTGTTAAAGCTTTGAGAATAGCTTTAGTATTAATACTGCGCATGGGAATTGCTTCAGGGTATCTGGTTACTTTATCCATAATCTTAAATAAATACTGATTTCCAGACTTTGACCTAGGTAGTGGACCTACACAATCTATAATTAAATCTGCAAAAGGTTCTCCATCAGCAGGTATAGGTTGGAGAGGTGCAGGTTTAATGGAATGTCCAGGTTTCCCAACTTGCTGACATTCTCGGCAACACCTAATATGATTCTTCACATCTTTCTTTAATTTTGGCCAATAAAATTCTTTTGTGATTCTATACAAGGTTTTTGTAATTCCTAAGTGACCTCCTAATGACGTATTATGAGCTATATTTAATATTTGAGGTCTATACTTTGTTGGAACCACTAACCTGTCATACAATTGCCGGCCCTCTATCTCCTTACCAGTCTCAGTGCAGATCAAATAATCGTTTTTAACTTCATACTTGACCGGATGACCCAAAGAGGATTTACCCATGGCTGCCTCAAAAGCGAATTTTAAAGAAGGGTCCTTTCGTTGTTCCTCCCGGAAGGACAGTCCCTCGGGCATGGAAACAGAGACATCTGGCAATCCTGCAACCTGGGAATAGGAAGGCTTGATCGGGGTCTGTTCACTTGATCTACGAGGCTCTGGCCAGTTTTCCTCGTAAAACAATGTGGCTATTCCGAGATCGGAGTCGTCCAAGGATAGGTCAACATTCCCTCCAGACAACCCTTGGGATGTTGCCCGAGTTATGGCCAACACCGGAGAAGAATTAATCATTATAGGTTCAGGACACGAACTAACAGTAGTAATGTTATTACCCAGTAATAACATGGCATCTTTCATGGGGAATTCTTTTGAGACACCTACAGTCAAGTACCCAGTGTAATATTTGCACTGTACATAAATTTTATGCAAAGGAACAGAATATATAGCTCCTCCAAATGCTTCCAATAAAACAGAGGAATTCAAAGAAGTGTTCTCTGAAAGTGGTAATATTCCTTCTCTTACAAGTGAGCAATATGCTCCAGTATCTCTAAAGGTCTTTACTTTAGTTGTTTCTGAGTTTTCCTGAAGGGAAATTAGACTCTTGCAATAATAAGGGGCCATACCTTTTTCTACTTCTCTAGGGGACATGTTACTAGGGATATTAGAGATTTTCCCAATGGGTTGGGGTTTATGGGGCAGTTGGGACGGATGTGACCTACTTTGTTGCAGAGGAAGCAGACGACAGGCTTGCCCTTTACTCCCTGCTGACGTTGCAAATGGTGTCGTTCTGGCTGGTGTCTCTCTGGATACTGTTGTCGAGATGCACCATGAGTAGTTTGCCTCTCCGCAGGTGGACCATAGGTTGAGAAGCGTGGCTCACCAGGTGGCTTAGTTGGCTGACGTAGACGTTCTCCCTCCGGCTGGCACTTCATTCTCCAAGGTTGACGATCTCTGCTCATGCCAGGCTGTTGAAAAGAGAGACGGGACCGCTCGGACAAGGAGCGGTTAGTTTCGAAGGTATCAGCCAACCTGGCTGCCTCCAATGCAGTGGTTAAGTCACGATCCTGCAGAAAGACTCGAACCTCTGGTCCCACAGACTCCAGGAGGTTATCAATCAGAATAAGCTGCACCAGCTCCTCAAAGGTAGAGACACCACTTGCTTTATACCAGCTGGTAAAAGCTTTGGTTTGCTGTCTCACAAAGTCCACTAGGGATTGACCAAGCTGTCGTCTGCCCAGCTTAAATTTTTTTTTATATTTGGCTGGGATACACGTATATGCTCCCAACACTGTGGTCTTCACTACTTGATAATCAGAAAATTCAGCGTCATTTAATACTGACGTAAATTCCTGTGCCTTTCCCAATAATGCTGTATGAACCAACGATGCCCAATGCTGTTCCGGCCACCTCAAGGCTCGAGCCTGATTTTCGAAGCTTTCGAAAAATTGCTCTGGTTCGGCCTCATTGAAGCGGGGAACAAGCTGTACTGCTTTTTGTAAACTAAAATCATTTACAGAATGCGAAAACTGCCTCCTTTCTCTTTCCCTATCAAATTCTTCCCTTGCGAATGCTCTCTGTTCCCTAGTTTGCTCAAGATTGATTTTTGCCAGCTCAAGTGCCAACGACGCTGATTCACCTTGAGACAACCCAGCTGCACTATACTGACCATTTTGCTCCGTAGGTGTATCATCTTCCTCCTGCGAGAACATAGTAGTTTTTGCCCTAGCTCCCGTAGAGGGAGGAGTCTGATGTGCCATCTCTTCTTCTATAAGTTTGTCAGCAATCAGTGAACGCAGTTGCGCAGCTGTGAGTGCGTTTGTATTTAATGCTAATGGAACGAGCAATTTGCCAACAACGCTGTAGGGACAATTTAGGTAGGTTATGCAAAGTATATGCCGACACCAGACGTCTGACTCGTCTAGGTGGCATAAGTTATTCGCTATGCACAGTACGATTGCAGAATACCCCAACGTAACAAGTTAATCTGCAGAACACGCTTAGCTATACACAGTACGATTGCAGAATACGCATACAAGCAAAGCTGACTGCAAAATTCTCCACACCGAACAGGCTAGTAACAACTGACACGCAAAATTTGTGAAGCAATGCCAGAGAGGTACACTGTTCTAGAAGGTTGACTGTAGCGAAGCGAGCACACCGAACAAGCTAGTAGCGAGCTGTTGAACGATCACACAATAGCAAGGCTGACCATAAAGCAACTGACACGCAAAATTTGTAAAGCAATGCCAGACAGCAAGCTGCACAATGTTCCCGCTACGAGCTTCACCCTAAGCTCAACCGTTTCTCTAAGTCCAGCTCCAGCTCTCGGACAGGCTACCCATATTACAACCCAGGATTCCAAATGGCCTGTTATCCCGGGTGTAATGGGAGCAAAATAAACACAGCACTGTCATGAATCTATCATCATCTGTGGGTTCAATAAGGGAATCTTTTATTTCTTGCCCCTAGGCAAAGAAAACACTTTGGCAGGCATGTTCTCTTTTGTATATGCAAATCTTAGAGTCAGTCACGTACATAATAATAATGAAAACTTAATATTTTTGCAGCAACTGAAGCCTAAAGGAAATGCCTGAGGATATTCTCATCGTTCGATTGATTTCAGTCTTCCAGCTCCGGCTGACAGATCTTCAGCAGTTCAAGTGTTCAACCCATCCTATATGATGGTATATTGAAACATACACAGCTTTCGTTCCCATGAGATAACTTTTGCACAAATAGGGTAGCTACACGCTACGAATGCTGATGCAAACTACGAATGTTGCTGCACACTGCGAATGTTGCACACTACGAATGTTGCTGCACACTACAAATGCTGCTGCAAACTACGAATGCTGCTGCACACTGCGAATGTTGCACACTACGAATGTTGCTGCACACTATTAATGTTGCTGTACACTACGAATGCTTCTGCAAACTACGAATGTTTCTGCACACTGCTAATGTTGCTGCAAACTACGATTGCTGCTGCACACTGCAAATATTCTTGCACACTACGAATGTTGCTGCACACTACGAATGTTGCTGCAAACTACGAATGTTGCTGCAAGCTACGAATGTTGCTGCAGAGTGCGAATGCTGCTGCAAACTACGAATGCTGCTGCACACTGTGACTGTTGTTGCACACTACGAATGTTGCTGCAAACTGGGAATGCTGCTGCAAACTACGAATGCTGCTGCACACTGCGACTGTTGTTGCACACTACGAATGCTGCTGCACACTGCGACTGTTGTTGCACACTACGAATGCTGCTACACACTACGAATGCTGCTGCACACTACGAATGTTCCTACACATTACGAATGCTACTGCACACTACGAATGTTGATGATTATTTCTTAAGTCACCAGCCACCTTCCCCTCGTCCCGCCCTTCTACTGTGGGAGGCGCCACTACCACCATCATTAGCAACCACTTAGCTAGTTACTTCCCAAGACATGAGAGAAGCCAAGTAGCTGGTAATTAATGCTGAACTGATTACTAGGCACGACCGCCTCCTCATCCCTATTAACACTGACTTTGACATTTACCAGCCCAAGCAGTCCCGGGAGGAATGTATGGCATACTAGGTGAAGGTTGTGTGTATAGGCAAAGATAGGTGATGCTAGGGTATGATGTGGTGAGCTATGGTATGCTAATGCTTATTAAGGCATTCTAGGGTATAGTAGGGTATTCTAGAGTATAATTGGTAGGCGTGTACGACACCAGGAGGCAGCTCCTTGAAGGGAAATCAAAAACTGATTGTTAAATGCCAAACTAATCGGAGATACTACGGCCATGATGGTCACAACATAAGTATCAACCAATAGCTCAGTAATTAGAGAGTTTGGCTTTCAATCGAGAGGATCTGGATTTGATTCCCGTGCAGGGTGAGAGGTCAGGGCAAGTCTGCTTGCCCCCTGCTGCCACGTTTCACCTTGCAGTAAAAATGTATCTGGGTCGCATCCTTAAGAATTAGATAGGAAAGGAGGGAGTTATTGATACATATTAATGATATTTTAAATAATACTAGACCTAACAATGAATTAAGGTATTCTATAGGTATAAAATTAGCTGTACGCTAAGGTCAGCAAGCTAAGTGAAACAGCTGCAAAACAGGTGACCTTTGGATGAAGGGAGTGTATCTTTTACAAGTCTGAAAGCTTTGTCGAAGAAACTTTAATAATGAGCGAGATCACGTCCACGCTGCCACCTCTTTATTTCTCACATGAATGATGTTCCTCTTGATTGGTAAGTAACCTATCAGTTTCCCTGACACACACACACACACACACACACACACACACACACACACACACACACATACACACACATACACACACATATACACACATGCGCGCTCGCGCGCTTCTCAGTATACTATAACGATGCCGCTTTGGTCATACGGTTATGAGAAAATGACTGAAAAAAGAACAATAATAATCAGCCTACCCGTGGGTAAGATGACCATAAAGCAGGTAAAGTGATGATGATAATGATGATGATGATGATAAAAATAAAGATAATACATACATGAAATATACACCACTGTACATGGACAAAGTTTCAGCACTGGAGTTCCCTGAAAGATTCTCCTGAAACTTTCTACGAATATTTTTGTATTGTTTGGAGAAGAGGGAAAAATTGAATGATATACAAACTTATAACACTTTGCAAAAATAATCCTTTCTTCCCCATATAGTTGATGAGAGTTGCGTTATACATGTGTTATACATGTGTTATACATGTGTTATACATGTGTTATACATGTGTTATACATGTGTTACACTGTGGCATCCAGTGGTGACAACCATACATAGGTAAGTACATTTAACAGAGCAAGCACGCGCACACACACACACACACACACACACACACACACACACACACACACACACCCCTGCAACCACAAATAGGTGAGTACAAATAGGTGAGTACACACACACACACACACACACACACACACACACACACACACACACACACACACACACACACACACACACACACACATAAATATATTCATACCAGCCGAGCATGCCCCACGTGTCTTATGCAATATATAGCTGCGTAGATTATAGAGGTGCCTAGGTGCAACATGCAGGGTTACAACAACTAAGTTGGAGACTCGTCAAATATTCACTGGTGCCAGCCCAAGCCCTTACTTCTCCATCTGGTGAAATATGCACCGGTCAGCCAGCAGCCACGCTTGCTGGTAACTGTGTGTGTACTCACCTAGTTCTCACCTAGTTGTGGTTGCAGGGGTCGAGTCATAGCTACTGACCCCGCCTCTTCACTGGTCGCTACTGGGTCACTCTCCCTGAACCATGAGCTTTATCATACCTGTGCTTAAAGCTATGTATGGATCCTGCCTCCACTACATCGCTTCTCAAACTATTCCACTTCCTGAGTACTCTGTGACTGAAGAAATACTTTCTAACATCCCTGTGTGTGTGTGTGTGTGTGTGTGTGTGTGTGTGTGTGTGCGCGCACGCTCACGAACCAGGCCTGCAGTACATGGTTATTCGTTATGCTTCGGCTAGTAACAACGAAGAAAAAGCAGCCTCAGTAAAATCATAAAATTAGGTATATTCTTCAGCTGATGTTACGTCCACAATATATAAAATGTAAAGTAAATTTCGACACACGCCAGTTATAGAGTGACCAATGAATCGTTATAAATATGAAACAGTGAGAACTCTCAACCATAAAAATTGAATGCAGTATCACAAGGAGCCAAATCGGCTACAATATTATGGTCATCAATTGATGGTTTAAGAAAGTCTGACTGGGTAGAACATTTACCCAAAGTAACCACACCATCCACTCCACCCTTATCCTTAAAGGTAAGAAAGATACAGCATGCCTAATAACTATCACATAATTTAGGGTTGTATACTACCACTGTACTTATAGCCGGCAAAGATGATTCAGAATATGCTGAATTAAGATATGTACTCTGTGGACGTAACACCCTTACCTCCCATAGGTCTGTTATATAAGTGGGATCTACAGCAGACATCTTGTGAGTTAGATGTCGCAATGGTATAAAAAATAAAGGCAAGGAGCCCGCCTTTCAAACCACTACCCACCCAGCTGATGCACCCAGTGCTTCAAGGATAATTAAAAAAATTCTAAGATATACAATCAAGAGGCCTAGCTTGTGGCTAGGCCTGGGGACAGTTAGTCCCAAAGATGAGGAGGTACTTGTGCCTCCTCCCATGGGAGACTTAGGTCTCAGACACTCCCTAAAGAGGGGGCCAAGGCCGGGCCACTACTTGGAAAAGGCCCGGGCCGGGAGAATACCGGCTAATCTTCAATAATAATAAGTGTCATCTTCATTGAGCCACAACCACAAGGGAACACAATAGATTGCAGGATAGTAGCAAAATGTCCCTACCATTATAAAAAAAAACTTGAAAAACAAAAGGCATGCTTGCTTACTTCCCTCTACACATGACAAATAAATCCTATAGCATCTCAAGTTGACGTCGAGAAAAAGCATTGACTATAACACTGTCCTTCCCCAAAATATGCAATACTATTACAGTGTAGTGATGATAATGTAACATTGAGTGCAGCAGGCGGACATTCTTCTTCCACATGCTTCTAACAAAGGTTAGCGGATTGTGTTCCCTTTAAACTTTTATTGTAAACAAATAAAATTATAGGTATACTTAAAAGTGCTTTAGCAGTTATATTAGAGCTAATGATTCCTTCCTTATAATAGCATATGATTGTTGGTGCTTCTTCAGTTGTGCTGAGAATGACACCAGGTGAAGGACAATCACTGGTATCAACTTTCAAATTAATCTGCTTTAAATAATTTGGTGATAACTATCTGACCAATGAATGTGAACTCTGACAGGTGAGGGAAGTTAATGGGGTTGCTACTGTATATCAGAATAATTATGGCAGAAACACCATGAACGTTTGGAGTGATTTTCTCTCAAGTGGTGGTTTAAAATCCAAGACAGATTAAATTTTAGCATTTCTACAAGCCAACTTTTCCTGTCACATTAGTTAGCAATGATTACTAAGCCATCAAGACAGGCTTCAACACCTTCCATCCGCTTAATAATAGTACAAATGAAGCATTGGAATGTTCACATCACAAATACAGTTGCTCAGCAGTGGTAATTACCCAACCTCGTCTATCACTTATGAGTAGTTTGTAATACCTGTTTATTAAATCGAGCCTGGTCACATACCTGGCACTTCCGACAAAATCCGTCTCATCATCCTTGTGTAAAAGAGAATGGGCACTGGGAAGTCTTTTGTGGATTTATCGTTTGTGTTAGGAGAGGTTTCAGGTTCAACTTCCTCATAAGCTACAGGGCTGCACCATAAGCCACAGCCAGTAACAATAACACTGCCTATCAGTGAGAAAATGCAAGATCCCGTAACAACTTGTGATTAAATTTATTCATTCACCAGATTCTTTATATATTATTTGCAACATGTACTGTAACCATGAACACATCCCACATTAACAGTAAACAACGAATATTCCAAAATGAGAAACGGTGATCACTCTCAACATGAAAGCGTAAATAAACTAAGGCAGACGTAACCAGTTTTATCTCGATGTGCATCTTCCTGAACGCTTCTTCTATTTTAGCTACTTAATATTTACTGTTCGTTGAATTCCTTCTCTACGACTGTTTCGTAACTTCAACATATCTATGTTTATTTCGTAATCTTGTTTACTTACCTTCATTCGCCGTTATCTGGTCTCTCATGCTATTGTAAACAACGGTCGATAAATAACGTTCATTGTGGTTTTATTGACAAGTTTTTATATAACTACTAATAGCTCTTGCTATTTTTTGTTAGTATTTCTAGAAATAAGATACTTTTCGCATTATGTAAGTCCGCTCGCTACCTTTAGGAATTTCTAGGTTTCATACTGTTGTTTTTGCCCACAATGTATTGTTCCACTTTTATCTCTCCAGATTCACACAAAAGTGGGAATTTAAAAGAGTAATTGGAAGCGTGTGACAGTTTTAAGTAAAATTAATAAATGATAAAATCCATCATAAACAATTCAGATTTAGGTGTATGGGTAGAGTGTAAACAAGATAAATCACTGAATAAATCAGCAAGTGAGGAAAGCGTGAGAGAGGCGTAGTAAAAGCAGTGCTAATAATTTGACCAGGAGACATAAACTACGAGTACCCTCAACCTGAAATGAGATCCCAAGTCGACCTGAACGAAGTGCATGTAAATAATTAGCGAACAGTAAAGGAAGGCAGAAAACTGAGAACGGCAGTGAGCTGATTTATAACAATTGAAATAAAGAGAGGAGGGGAAAACATGTAACAGAGGCAAAAGAGGAGCTGTGAAATAGTGAGCCCTGAGACTAGAGACAACGCAGATGCAGCCAACGACCAAGAAAGGAGGCGGCGGCAAGGAGTTAACGCGCCACTGGTTTGTGTGAGCAGGGGAAAGGGAGGACTGTTCAAACAGTTTAATTTTGCCTGGGAGCAAAGTCGTCAAGCACTAGAGTTCAAACAGTAGGAGCGAGGAGAAATGGGTCAGAGGAGAGAAAAGGCCAGAAAAGAAGGATAGTGAAAAGGTAAAAGGTCGAGGAATGGAACTCACACTGTAAACTAGATGAATTTCTGTCGTTTCGCGTTCCTAGGAAAGTATCCCCGTATTTCATAATCCCAGCTCCTTGTACCTCAACGCAAGCGCCTGGACTAGTACAGAGTGCGGCATACCTTGATATTACAGTTAAATATTAGCACTGAAGATTTGAATGAAATAAAAGAGTCGTTCACGAGTCTTCATATGAAAATTAATATTTAAATTTAATTAAAAACGGTAAATTAAGACATACACATCCCAATTCTAATTCAAACCTTTAAAGAGACAAAAGAGATCATCTTAAAATGCATAAGCTTACTAAGCTTGAAGCCTCTCAGAAGTTGCGTTGTCATGTTATTAGCATGGAACGCTGATCAGATGCGAAACTCAGAAAAGGTCGCATTAAAATCAAAATTGTGTTTTTTTTTCCAATTTCTTCCAAATAAATAAATTCGGACGTACACAGGGCAAAATGAATCCAATTTTTTCTCTAAGGAAGACTGACCAGCTTTTAAGAAAATAACAGAGTACATTAAGTTTAAAGGTAAGTTTTATGTAAGTTTAGTGTAATAATATGCAAATTTTCAACATGATAACATACAGATGTTATAAGGACATAAGAGAATATGAAGTTACTTTAACCTGGGGTGACTAAATAAAGTCAAACACTGACTTGTTTTTCATCAAAAGAGACTTTCCTCAATTATTTCACATAAACCAATTTCATTAATAAAATTGGCACACGATAATTTACACAACACGAAGAGATTGTTTCCTTTCAGAAAAAAAAAATCAGTTTAAAGCTGACCAGAAGATCCATTTTTAAGTTATTACAAACAATCCAATATAATTTGTGCCCATATAGCCTAAACCCATGACATTCCATGCATTTCATATTATGCATCAGCCATTGAATACTGATGGCGTTCACAACTGTTATATTTGATGAAGCAAATCGAATAAGGTGTACTTGAACAATAAATAAAAATTTGTTAGAAAGCAAATGAAAATATTGTTGAGAATGACTGAAACAATAGTGAAGTCTCCCCTCGTTAAACTTTTTCAAAAAAAAACACACTAATACCGTGGAATTTATTTTTTTTTCAACTTTATTTTTCTCAATTAATTGTATTTGAAATTTTCTGCAATCTCAATTTTCTAGAGTCAAAATATTATGTTTTGATTTTTTTCAATTCCAGTTTCATAAAAGTTGACAAAATATTAAATCGGCACCCTGTATTAAGATGCATCTGTGTTTAGGGTTCGAAGTTGATCAGAAGAGGTGTTCCTTAGTTATTTCATGGGGAAAAAATACTTAATATGATTAGCAAATTATAATTTACAAAGCTCAAAGTTGGTGAGAAGCTGTGTTTAATAAATCCCAAAATGGTAAGAGTCTGAAGTCGATCAGAAAATACATTATCCCATAATTAATCTAAATCCAATGATTCCAAAGTTACTTTTTTAACTATTCCAGAAAAGGAATAAAATCAGATCTCCACCTACACATTTGATTTTCACTTTCCATCGTTGTCACATTTGCTGGGAATTGGTTCAACAACTTTGATCATAGGGCACGTGAACATGTCAGTTGTTCCAAGAATTTTGTCCTCGTTACCATACACATATATTGAAATTTTGAATCTGATTAGATGAGGTGTTCTCTAGTTATGAGCGAAATAAAAATAAAGTTGGAGGGGCAAAAAAGTTCAGTCATTCTCGTAATGTTTCCCCTTCGGTGATACATAAGTAAAGATTGATTAATTAGCATTATGGCCCTGTCGACTTGGAGGTAGATAATGAAAGAAAAATATAAAGGAATCTCTAGAAGAGATTATTGAAAGAACTGAAAAATGATAGATGAAATAAGATTAATATACAGAGAAGCAAGAAACTTAAAAACAAAGGTGGCAATATTGTGGAAAGAAGAGTAGTGAGATGGCCAGCTGGACGGGATTACAGAAAACAAAGAATCTCGCATTTGTCCAGTGACACAAGACAACGGGAAAGAAAGTACGTAAAATATGCGAGCCTGAGAGAACAGGGAGGGAAGGGCACATATAATAAGACAGTGCAAGGGAAAAGTTAGAAACCTGTAGTGGTCTTAGGATTAATTGAATGATAGAAACTTACAAGAAATGAATGATAGGAGCTTATGAAGAGGAAAGAGTTAAGAGATGCTGGCTGGTTAACAAACAGGATACAGTGCCTTCCTTGTGTGGTTGGTTGACAATTGGAGCACCTCCTTGGTGTAGTAGACTCGTGTAATGAATACCGTCCTTGGTCAACCCACCTCGCTCGTAAGCTGGCTTGACCAATCAAATACCTCCCTCGTGTAGAAGACTGTTGAGCTGAAGATCGTCCACCTGTGGTGAGTTGATAAATAGCACACTTCCCTCCAGAAATAGTTGGTTGTCCAAGAGAATACCTCATTCGCATAAAAAAAATCATAGAGTATCTTCCCGTGTGGTTGGTTAATAAAGAGAACTGGAAAATTCAACAGGTAATCCCAAAGTGACAGGAAACCAGAGAGGATTTATTTTTTAATTAAACGACAAGAAATATTATCTGAGAAGATTCGTGAAGGACATGGTAGGAAATTCATAAGAGGCATGATAAAAAACACTACCACTAAGATCATCACCACAACAACCATTACTACGACTACTACCACTACCACCCAACCACCACCACAGCCGCCACCACCACCACCACCACCACTACGTCGGTAACAAACGCCAGTCAAACGTCGGAAAAGTTTCTCAGCAGCCGACGTGAAGGAACCACAAAACAAAACCTTTATCCTGCAATGCAATATACAGCAACCTCTTAGGTCAGCTTGGTGACCTTATCTTGACCTCTCAGGCCAGTTTGGTGACCTTTTTATGACCTCTTAGATCAGTTTGGTGACCTTATCCTGAAATTTTAGATCATTTGGTAACCTTATCCTGACCTCTTAAATCAGCTTGGTGACCTTACCTTTAAATCTTAGGTCAGCTTAGTGAACTTATTCTTATCTCTCAGATCAGCTTGCTAATCTTATCCTGACCCTCTTGGGCTCGTGACCTTATTTTGGTTTCTTAGACTTGTTTGGTGACTTTATACTTACTTCTCAAGTCAGACTGGTGACCTTATCCTAACCTCTTAGATCAGCCTTGTGATCTTATCTTGACCTCTTAGGTCAGCATGGTGACCTTATTTCGATCTCATAGGTAAACATGGTGACCTTATCCTTATCTATTAGGTCAGCTTGGTGACTTTATCTTGACCCTGTAGATCAGCTTGACGATCTTAGTAAGCCCTCAACTTTTAGGCTACAGGATAAGCTTCTCCTGACCTCTCAGGTCTGCTTGGTTACCCTATCTTAACCTTTTAAGTCACTGGGTAACATTATCCTTTCATCATAGGCCATTTTAGTGACGCTATCCTGCTATCTAGCTTGCTGTCGTACCTTTGATATACCTTTACCTTTGATAATTTCCCAGAGTTTTCCTACTCTCACAGCCCACCTTGAACCAGGTTCGTTAGCTGCTACTTAATAAATGCTGAAGTTGAACTAAATATTGAATGCCGTGCAAATAGAAGTCTGTGGATCATGGAGAGGGTCGTTAAACTACTCATGAATGAGGCAGTTGCAAATGTATTACGAACAAGCTCTCATAGACTGGGAACGGCAACTCTTTCAAATATATTTCACTCAAATACATTGGTAGCTTTGAGAATGTGCTTAGACTCCAATCCTGACTGACACGCGCGCGCACACACACACACACACACACACACACACACACACACACACACAACACACACAACACACACATTCACACACACACACACACACACACACACACACACACACACACACACACACACACACAAGGTGATAATAGCAGTGATGTATAACCCACCACAGAACAGCAGGAGGCCAAGGCAAGACGACGAGAGCAATAGAGCGATGGTTGACACAATGGCTACAATGGCCAGAAGAGCTCATGCATGCAGGGCAAAGCTCCTGATCATGGGTGACTTTAACCACAAGGAGATCGATTGGGAGAACTTGGACCTGCATGGGGGCCAAGATACATGGAGGGCTAAAATGATGGAGGTGGTACTAGAAAACTTCATGTACCAACACGTAAGGGACACTACAAGAGAGAGAGAGGAGAGGATGAACCAGCAAGGCTGGACTTAGTATTCACCTTGAGTAGTGCAGATATCGAGGACATCACATATGAAAGACCCCTTGGGGCCAGTGACCATGTGGTTTTAAGCTTCGAATACACAGTAGAGCTAAAAGTGGAGGGAGAAGCAGGAAGGCCAGGACGAATGAAGCCAAACTACAAGAAAGGGGACTACACAGGAATGAGGAACTTCCTGAACGGGGTTCAGTGGGACAGAGTACTGGCAGGGAAGCCAGTTAATGAGATGATGGAATATGTAACAACAAAATGCAAGGAGGCTGAGGAGAGGTTTGTACCCAAGGGTAACAGGAATAATGAAAAAGCCAGGATGAGCCCATGGTTTACCCAAAGGTGCAGGGAGGCAAAAACCAAGTGTGCTAGAGAATGGAAGAAATACAGAAGGCAAAGGACCCAGGAGAATAAGGAGAGCAGTCGTAGAGCCAGAAACGAATATACACAGATAAGAAGGGAGGCCCAAAGACAATATGAAAATGACATAGGAGCGAACCAAATCTGACCCGAAACTGTTGTACAGCCACATCAGGAGGAAAACAACAGTCAAGGACCAGGTAATCAGGCTAAGGAAGGAAGGAGGAGAGACAACAAGAAATGACCGTGAAGTATGTGAGGAACTCAACAAGAGATTCAAAGAAGTGTTCACAGAGGAGACAGAAGGGGCTCCAGAAAGACGGAGAGGTGGGGCACACCACCATGTGCTGGACACAGTGCACACAACCGAGGAAGAAGTGAAGAGGCTTCTGAGTGAGCTAGATATCTCAAAGGCAATGGGGCCAGATACCATCTCCCCATGGGTATTGAGAGAGGGAGCAGAGGCGCTATGTGTACCCCTAACAACAATACTCAATACATCTATCGAAACAGGGAGATTGCCTGAGGCATGGAAGACAGCAAATGTAGTCCCAATCTTTAAAAAAGGAGACAGACATGAAGCATTAAACTACAGACCAGTGTCACTGACATGTATAGTATGCAAAATCATGGAGAAGATTATCAGGAGAAGAGTGGTGGAACACCTAGAGAGGAATGATCTCATCAACAGCAGCCAACATGGTTTCAGGGACGGGAAATCCTGTGTCACAAACCTACTGGAGTTCTATGACATGGTGACAGTAGTAAGACAAGAGAGAGAGGGGTGGGTGGATTGCATATTCTTGGACTACAAGAAGGCGTTTGACACAGTTCCACACAAGAGATTAGTGCAAAAACTGGAGGACCAAGCAGGGATAACAGGGAAGGCACTACAATGGATCAGGGAATACTTGTCAGGAACACAGCAGCGAGTCATGGTACGTGGCGAGGTGTCAGAGTGGGCACCTGTGACCAGCGGGGTCCCACAGGGGTCAGTCCTAGGACCAGTGCTGTTTCTGGAATTTATGAACGACATGACGGAAGGAATAGACTCTGAGGTATCCCTGTTTGCAGATGACGTGAAGTTGATGAGAAGAATTCACTCGATCGAAAACCAGGCAGAACTACAAAGGGATCTGGACAGGCTGCAGACCTGGTCCAGCAATTGGCCCCTGGAGTTCAATCCCACCAAGTGCAAAGTCATGAAGACTGGGGAAGGGCAAAGAAGACCGCAGACGGAGTACAGTCTAGGGGTCCAGAGACTACAAACCTCACTCAAGGAAAAAGATCTTGGGGTGAGTATAACACCAGGCACATCTCCTGAAGCGTACATCAACCAAATAACTGCTGCAGCATATGGGCGCCTAGCAAACCTCAGAACAGCATTCCGACATCTTAATAAGGAATCATTCAGGACCCTGTACACCGTGTACGTTAGGCCCATATTGGAGTATGCGGCACCAGTTTGGAACCCACACCTAGCCAAGCACGTAAAGAAACTAGAGAAAGTGCAAAGGTTTGCAACAAGACTAGTCCCAGAGCTAAGAGGTATGTCCTACGAGGAGAGGTTAAGGGAAATCAACCTGACGACACTGGAGGACAGGAGAGATAGGGGGGACATGATAACGACAAACAAAATACTGAGAGGAATTGACAAGGTGGACAAAGACAGAATGTTCCAGAGATTGGACACAGTAACAAGGGGACACAGTTGGAAGTTGAAGACAGATGAATCACAGGGATGTTAGGAAGTATTTCTTCAGCCACAGAGTAGTCAGTAAGTGGAATAGTTTGGGAAGCGGTGTAGTGGAGGCAGGATCCATACATAGCTTTAAGCAGAGGTATGATAAAGCTCACGGTTCAGGGAGAGTGACCTAGTAACGATCAGTGAAGAGGCGGGGCCAGGAGCTCGGACTCGACCCCCGCAACCTCAACTAGGTGAGTACAACTAGGTGAGTACAGCTATGACTCGACCCCTGCAACCGCAACTAGGTGAGTACACATAGGTAGCTTACCTGAGGTATGGAAGACAGCAAATGTGGTCCAAATTTTTAAAAAAGGAAACAGACAAGAAGCACTGAACTATAGACCAGTGGCACTGACATGTATAGTATGCAAAGTCAAGGAGAAGATTATCAAAAGAGTTGTGGAAAACTTAGAAAGGAATGAGCTTATCAACAACAGCCAACATGGTTTCAGGGATGGGAAATTCTGTGTCACAAGCCTTCTGGAGTTCTATGACATGGTGACAGTAGTAAGACAAGAGAGGGGTGGGTACATTGCATTTTCTTGGACTGTAAGAAGGTGTTTGACAAAGTATTATGCAAAAGATTAGTGCAAAAAGTGGAGGACCAGGCAGGGATAGCAGGGAAGGCACTACAATGGATCAGAGAATGCCTGTCAGAAAGTCAGCAGCGAGTCATGGTACATGCCGAGGTGTCAGAGTGGGCGCCAGTGACATGTGGGGTTCCACAGGGGTCAGTCCTAGGACCGGTGCTGTTTCTGGTATTTGTGAACTACATTACGGAAGGAATAGACTCCGAAGTGTCCCTATTTGCACATGATTTGAAGTTGATGAGAAGTATTCAATCGGAGGAGGACCAGGCAGCAGGCCTGGTCCAGCAATTGGCTCCTGGAGTTCAACCCCACCAAGTGCAAAGTCATGAAGATTGGGGAAGGGCAAAGAAAACCGCAGACGGAGTACAGTCTAGGGGGCCAGAGACTACAAAATTCACTAAAGGAAAAAGATCTTAGGGTGAGTATAACAACAGGCACATCTCCTGAGGCGCACATCAACCAAATAACTGCTACATCATATGGGCGCCTAGCAAACCTAAGAACAGCATTCAGCCATCTTAGTAAGTAATCGTTCAGGACCCTGTACACCGTGTACGTTAGGCCCATATTGGAGTATGCGGCACCAGTCTGGAACCTACACCTATCCAAGCATGTAAAGAAACTAGAGAAAGTGCAAAGGTTTGCAACAAGTCTAGTCCCAGAGCTAAGAGGTACGTCCTACGAAGAGAGGTTAAGGGAAATCTACCTGACGACACTGGAGGACAGGAGAGATAGGGGACACATGATAACGACATATAAAATACCGAGAGGAATTGACAAGGTGGACAGAGACAGAATGTTCCAGAGATGGGACACAGCAACAAGGGGACACAATTGAAAGTTGAAGACTCGGATGAATCACAGGGATGTTAGGAAATATTTTTTCAGTCTCAGGGTAGTCAGGAAATGGAACAGTTTGGGAAGCAATGTGGTGGAGGCAGGATCCATTCATAGCTTTAAGAAGATGTATGATAAAGCTCATGGTGCAGGGAGAGTGACCCAGTAGCGGCCAGTGAAAAGGCGGGGCCAGGAGCTATGACTCGACCCCTGCAACCACAACTAGGTGAGTACAACTAGGTGAGTACACTGAAAGAAGGACCTCCGAGTGAGCATAGTTCCGAACATATCGCCTGAGGTGTACATCATACCGAATTGCCGGTTTTCAGGAACTTCAGCAAGAAATCATTCACAACACTACATACGACATTTCTCAGGCCCATTAGTATGAAACCCACATCTGGTAATACGTATTAAGAAGCAAGAAAAAGTGCAAAGGTTTGTAACGAGATTGGTCTTGTAGTTAAGTATGAGCTAGGAGGAGAGGCAAGAGGAACTAATGCCGATGACTTCAGTAGACAGAAGGGTGCCATGATTACGACGTGCAGAATACTGAAAGGAATTGACAGGGTGGATAGGGCAAGCCTGTTCGAGAGGTTTATCTCACGCACAGCTGGAAGTTAAAAACACATATGAGTCATAGGGACGTTAAGAAATAATTCTTTAGCTTAGCACTGTCAAGAAGTGGAACAACTAGACAGCGATGCAGTAGAGGTAGGTTATCACAGGGCACACTCAACCAGGAGAGAGGAAACCCAGTAGCGGCGAAGAGGCGGAGCCAGGAGCTGAGACTCGACCCCTGCAGCCACAAGCAGGAATGCATATAGGCATCGTGGACCCACGCGTTTCTTCTTAAGTTGTACTATCCTTAGGTCCTCTCTAGTACTCAAATGCAATCTAATTATCTTCCTTGAAAAAAATCCTCTTCAATCCAGCCTGCATAAGTTATCACAAGACTGAAAAACGCCGGAGTTCTCAGAACTCGAGCAATCTCAAAAATCACATACCAAGACAAGAACAGTATAAACATCTCCCACACACTAGTCATCAATAGGACGCAGGTTCTTATGACGCAGGCAAGCCTTCCAAATGACCCAGTATGGCTTCCAGGTAATTTCGTAAACGGGTCCTGGTGACCCTGGATGACCTTCCACCTACCCAGCAAACCTTCCAAGTGACCCAGCATATCTCCCAGATGATCTCGAATGTAATCATGAGGTTCCCAGCCTAGAATGAACTTGCACTGACCCAGGACAACCTTCCTTCACAGAGTTTGATCTAACAGAAACCTTTTTGACGTCGGCGCATCCTCCTTTCCTTTGATGAGACTTTTCAACAAAATATTCGAGGCCATTCCTCGTCTCCCTGCCCTTGTGTCTCGCTACCATTGTCGCACACGTCCTCTTCATCACGTTTATCGCGTGTTTTCTTCCGTTTCATAAACATCTATGTTTATCGCCATCTTCATTAGTTTTCCCTCTTGTGACGTAATCATAGTGGCCCATTAAGGAATTAATCCAATTTTCTATAATTTTCTTCTTTACGTATTACCCCTCGTAAATTCCTTCAAGTAGATATTATACCGTAGAGGGTAAAAATGATACTAGCAGGCGAACTCTCTAATTGGTGGAGTTGGGTGGTCAAGCGAGCTCTCTGACTGGTGGAGTTGCACAAACAGGCGAGCTCTCTGAATAGCGAAGTAGTTTGGGGAGGCGAGCTCTCTGATTGGTGTAGTAGAATGAACAGGCGAGATCTCTGAATAGTGGAGTGGGCTAGGTGGGTGACTTGATTAGTGGGACTGGTTGGGCAGGCAAGCTCTTTGATTGGCAAAACTAGTTGGGCCAATAAGCTTTCTGAGTGGTATAGCTGTAAAACGTGATCACCACCAAAATATATTTATTGACTTTCTGCAACATGGAGAGGCAACCGGGTTAAATTGCATTAGGATTCAATTTTTTTTTTTCACATCGTCAAATGGATCTTTGGAATAATTCCTTTCGTTTAAAATAGGAAAATGAAGGTGTTGACTTCGCGTGCCTCCAGCAAATCAGAGAGTTTGCCGGCCACTTGTGTCCCTTTTGTATGGGAGCAGATGCAAATGGCATAAAAAAAAAACTCACGTTGACGATCAAGCTTTAATTGGGACAATGTTTCGCTCTGTGTAGACTAGATAAAATTCATGTCTTGACTTGGTATAAGTTTGTTGTCTAACGTGTGCCTTATCTTCTCTGTGTTTCAATTGTACTGGCGGTCACCTGAAATTCCGTATTCTTTCCCTTTTCCTCATGCAAACACTGAAATTGAGTGTTGCAAGTTCTTAGATAGGTTAGGGAAATTAGGGTATTTCATACTGTGTCAATTTTGTCAGTGTTAAGATGCTAGGATACATTTAGTCATAATTAAGAAGTATGGCATAACAAATATTTGCATAACATTAATAAACTGTTTTTTCTTAGGGGAAGAGAACGCGAGACTTCAGTTAATTCTATATAAAAAGAAGATTAATTTAATAATTATAAACAGAGTAAGTCACAAGTGGAGTGACTTACTCCTGCATTCACAATCTCAAGGAGAGACAGTGAATGCAAGAACTAAGGTAAACTTTAAAATTATGATAAATCATGTCAGGAGACAAGATATGAAACGACAAGCCCTATTTTTACAAGCCTAAATAGAAAATTATAAATTGGTGATTACACATAAAAACGTGAATTAAAAAATCTAATCTGACCGTGAAGACACCGTAAATCCTGGCGATACTTGACAACATAAACCAATATATAAAACTACCACGCATTAAATGTGATTTATAATGGAATAAGAGAAATTTCATATTTACGGACAATACTCCCGATGAACAGAAATTGTAACAGAAGGCGCCGCCTCCAGGCAACTGCATCGAATGTGTAATCCTGAAATACTGTATACAGATTTGCTCTTCAGCACCAGACCAGGATTCAAACGGCGGACACAAGAAGCGTGCTTCACAGGGGGATCGGGCGTGTGGCCCGCCTTCTGATGTACAGCGGAGCGGACAGACCCACCCTTCCTCACACACATTTGTAAGCCGTATGGGTTGTCAAGATGACCGAGCCCGTCTTGTTCCAAGAGAGTTATTGTCTGAAACTGCTCGCTTTGTAGCTCATACTGACTGCTGCAGATTTGCTCTTCCGTCCCTGTGCTAAGTCTACCACCACTACCACTACTACTACTGCTACTACTACTACTACTACTACTGCTACTACTACTACGACTGCTACCACTACTACTACTACCACCACCATCACCACTACTACTACTACTACCACCACCACCGCTACTACTACTACTACTACTACTACCACCACCACTACTACCATCACCACCATCACCACCACCGCCACTACAACTACTGCAATCACCCCCACCACCACCACTACTACTACTACCACCACCATCACCACTATTACTACTACTACTACTACCACCACCACCACCATCACCACCACTACTACTACTGCTACTACTACTACTACTACCACGACCACTACCATCACCACCACCACTACTACTACTACTACTACCACCACCACCACCACTACTACTACTTCTACTACCACCACCACCACCACTACTACTACTTCTACTACCACCACCACCACCACCATCACCACCACTACTGCTACTGCTACTACCACCATCATCACCACCACCACTACTACTACTACTACTACTGCTGCTACTACTACTACTACTACTGCTACTACTGCTGCTACTACTACTACTACCACCACCAGCACCATCACCGCCACCACCACAACTACTACTACTACTACTACCACCACCACCACCACTACTACTGCTACTACTACTACTACTACTTCTACTACCACCACCACCACCACCATCACCACCACTACTACTACTACTACTGCTACTACTACTACTACTACCACCACCACCACCATCACCACCACCACCACCACTGTGGCAAGCAAAGGCTACGTAACCTTTATTCGGCGCATGTAGACACCCTCATTTACAGGCTATCTCCCCCAACCAGCGAACCAGGTTGCTAAGAGTTGATGATGGGGCCCTGTCGTTCAACTAGTGACCAGGTTCTAGCCAATAAGAAGATGGTTTTGGCAATCGCAGAGGTTATGTGGGTACCACTCTCCTGTCTGCCCTTGTCATTCCCATTCTAGAGCTGGTTGAAGCGCGGTCTGCTATTTTGTGGCTTCTATTTCTGCCTTGCTTACCGTGGAGTGCACTATACTTACCACTTTACATAGTGTACATATTGCTGTTCTAAAATAGTGAAGGATAATATAAGTCTAAACTTTTTCTGCTGTGTTTATTTTGCTCCCATTACACCCGGGATAACAGGCCATTTGGAATCCTGGATTGTAATATGGATAGCCTGTCCGAGAGCTGGAGCGGGACTTAGAGAAACGGTTGAGCTTATAAGGGTGAAGCTCGTAGCAGGAACATTGTTCAGCTTACTGTCTGGCATTGCATTAGCTTTGCCTACGCTTTACAAATTTTGTGTCAGTTACTGTTATGGTCAGCCTTGCTATTGTGTGATCGTTCAACAGCTCGCTACTAGCTTGTTCGGTGTGCTCGCTTCGCTACGGTCAATCTTCTAGAACAGTGTAGATGTCTGGCATTGCTTTACAAATTTTGCGTGTCAGTTGTTACTAGCCTGTTCGGTGTGGAGAATTTTGCAGTCGGCTTTGCTTGTATGCGTATTCTGCAATCGTACTGTGCATAGCTAAGCGTGTCCTGCAAATTAACGTGTTACGTTGGGGTATTCTGCAATCGAACTGTGCATAACGAATAACTTATGCCACCTAGACGAGTCAGACGTCTGGTGTCGGCATATACTTTGCATAACCTACCTAAATTGTCCCTACAGCGTTGTTGGCAAATTGCTCGTTCCATTGGCATTAAATACAAACGCACTCTCACAGCTGCGCAACTGCGTTCACTGATTGCTGACAAACTTATAGAAGAAGAGATGGCACATCAGACTCCTACCTCTACGGGAGCTAGGGCAAAAACTACTAAGTTCTCGCAGGAGGAAGATGATACACCTACGGAGCAAAATGGTCAGTATAGTGCAGCTGGGTTGTCTCAAGGTGAATCAGCGTCGTTGGCACTTGAGCTGGCAAAAATCAATCTTGAGCAAACTAGGGAACAGAGAGCATTCGCAAGGGAAGAATTTGATAAGGAAAGAGAAAGGAGGCAGTTTTCACATTCTGTAAATAATGTTAGTTTACAAAAACCAGTACAGTTTGTTCCCCGCTTCAATGAGGCCGAACCAGAACAATTTTTCGAAAGCTTCGAAAATCAGGCTCGAGCCTTGAGGTGGCCGGAACAGCATTGGGTATCGTTGGTTCATACAGCAGTATTGGGTAAGGCACAGGAATTTACATCAGTATTAAATGACGATGAATTTTCTGATTATCTAGTAGTGAAGACCACAGTGTTGGGAGTTTATACATGTATCCCAGCCAAATATAAAAAAAATTTCAAGCTGGGCAGATGACAGCTTGGTCAATCCCTAGTGGACTTTGTGAGACAGCAAACCAAAGCTTTTACCAGCTGGTATAAAGCAAGTGGTGTCTCTACCTTTGAGGAGCTGGTACAGCTTATTCTGATTGATAACCTGCTGGAGTCCGTGGGACCAGAGGTTCGAGTCTTTCTGCAGGATCGTGACTTAACCACTGCATTGGAGGCAGCCAGGTTGGCTGATACCTTCGAAACTAACCGCTCCTTGTCCGAGCGGTCCCGTCTCTCTTTTCAACAGCCTGGCATGAGCAGAGATTGTCAACCTTGGAGAATGAAGTGCCAGCCGTAGGCAGAACGTCTACGTCAGCCAACTAAGTCACCTGGTGAGCCACGCTTCTCAACTTATGGTCCACGTGCTGAGAGACAAATTACTCAACAGGGTGCATCTCGACAACAGTATCCAGAGAGACACCAGCCAGAGCGACGCCAGTTGCAACGTCCGCAGGGAGTAAAGGGCAAGCCTGTCGTCTGCTTCCTCTGTAACAAAGTAGGTCATATCCGTCCCAACTGCCCCCAAAACCCCAACCCATTGGGAAAATCTCTAATATCCCTAGTAACATGTCCCCTCGAGAAGTAGAAAAAGGTATGGCCCCTTATTATTGCAAGTCTTATTTCCCTTCAGGAAAACTCAGAAACAACTGAAGTAAAGACCTTTAGAGATACTGGAGCATATTGCTCACTTGTAAGAGAAGGAATATTACCCCTTTCAGAGAACACTTCCTTGAATTCCTCTGTTTTATTAGAAGCATTTGGAGGAGCTATATATTCTGTCCCTTTGCATAAAATTTATGTACAGTGCAAATATTACACTGGGTACTTGACTGTAGGTGTCTCAAAAGGATTCCCCATGAAAGATGCCATGTTATTACTGGGTAAAAACATTATTACTGTTAGTGCATGTCCTGAACCTATAATGAGTAATTCTTCTCCGGTGTTGGCCAAAACTCG
Organism: Cherax quadricarinatus; assembly: GCF_038502225.1. Taxonomy (NCBI): domain Eukaryota; kingdom Metazoa; phylum Arthropoda; class Malacostraca; order Decapoda; family Parastacidae; genus Cherax; species Cherax quadricarinatus. Next base: position 35,996,550 of record NC_091308.1, read on the forward strand.
GGCAACATCCCAAGGGTTGTCTGGAGAGAATGCTGACCTATCCTTGGACGACTCCGATCTCGGAATAGCCACGTTGTTTTATGAGGCACACCGGCCGGAGCCTCGTAAATCAAGTGAACAGACCCCGATCAAGCCTTCTTATTCCCAGGTTGCAGGATTGCCAGATGTCTCTGTTTCCATGCCCGAGGGACTGTCCTTCCAGGAGGAACAACGAAAGGACCCTTCTTTAAAATTCGCTTTTCAGGCAGCCATGGGTAAATCCTCTTTGGGTCATCCGGTCAAGTATGAACTTAAAAATGATTATTTGGTCTGCATTGAGACTGGTAAGGAGATAGAGGGCCGGCAATTGTTTAACAGGTTAGTGGTTCCAACAAAGTATAGACCTCAAATATTAAATATAGCTCATAATACTTCATTAGGAGGTCACTTAGGAATTACTAAAACCTTGTATAGAATCACAAAAGAATTTTATTGGCCAAAATTAAAGAAAGATGTGAAGAATCATATTATGTGTTGCCGAGAATGTCAGCAAGTAGGGAAACCTGGACATTCCATTAAACCTGCACCTCTCCAACCTATACCTGCTGATGGAGAACCTTTTGCAGATTTAATTATAGATTGTGTAGGTCCACTACCTAGGTCAAAGTCTGGAAATCAATATTTATTTACGATTATGGATAAAGTAACCAGATATCCTGAAGCAATTCCCATGCGCAGTATTAATACTAAAGCTATTCTCAAAGCTTTAACCAAATTCATTTCTTGTTTTGGCATTCCTAAAACTATTCAAAGTGATCAAGGTACTAACTTTGCTGCCAAAGCATTTAGGGAAGTATTAACTAGGTTAGGGATAATCCACAACTTATCCACTGCCTATCATCCTCAGTCCCAAGGCGCCTTGGAAAGATTCCATCAGACGTTAAAAACTATGATGAGAACTTTTTGCATGCACTTTCCTACAGACTGGGATGAATCACTACCTTTGTTGCTGTTCTCAGTACGAGAGACGGTGCAAGAGTCTACAGGGTATAGTCCGTTTGAGCTGATCTTTGGGCACAATGTACGAGCTCTTCTTCGGGTGCTCAAAGAAGGATGGATGGGAGAAGACGTTAGCTCAACACTCTACAACCCGTCTTCAAGGTTGCAGGTGGCACGTCAGTTAGCCAAGGCTAACCTAAAGACAGCTCAAAGTAAGATGAAACAGAAGTATGACAGAAGTGCAAAATTCCGCTCCTTCCATCCAGGAGAGAAGGTGTTGGTGCAGGAACCTATACCTGGCCACACCTTGAAAGCTAGATTTATTGGACCTATGCAGATTGTAAGTAGATTATCTGATGTAAATTATGTGGTAGCTCCCATTGATAAGACCTCAAGAACTAAAATTTACCACATCAATCAATTAAAATCTTTTCATACACCAGATAAAGTCCCAGTAATGACTCTGTCCTCTACCTCTGAGGACGACTCTGATTCTTTGCACTTTATCTCTGAAATTAACATTAAACTTTCAAATTCTGTCCTCCTCAAGGATCCTAGCCCTTTAATGGAGGGACTATCTGAAACGCAAGCAACAAATTTAACTGAGCTTCTACAGTCATATCCTAATATTTTTTCGGATGTGCCGAAAAAATGTACGTTAGGTTATCATGATGTAGATGTGGGGAAACTCTAAACCAATTAACCTCTCCCCCTACAGAGCTAATTCTGAAAAGCAAAGGTTACTTCAGCAGGAAGTAGAATTTTTGTTAAAGCATGGTTTAGTGGAGGAGTCATCTAGTCCATGGGCTTCACCGTGCATCCTTGTGAAGAAGGCTGATGGAGGGTTTCTTATGTGTACAGACTACCGTAAGGTGAATGAGGTCACAATTACAGATGCTTACCCTCTTCCTCGTCTGGATGACGTAATTGACTTTGTGGGTAAGGCTACTTCTGTGTCCAAGTTAGATCTCCTTAAAGGTTACTATCAGGTACCTTAGACAGATAAGGCGAAGGAAATCTCTGCCTTCGTAATTCCAGGAGGTCATTATCAATACACAGTTACCCCCTTCGGAATGAAAAATTCCCCCTCTTCATTCCAGAAACTTATCCATCAGGCTATTAAAGGACATGAAGGCACGGCAGCGTACCTAAATGATATTGTTGTGGTGTCTGATACTTGGGATCAGCACCTACTTAGACTTAAGGCTCTTTTTGAGACCTTTCAGAGTTCCCATTTAACAGTTAATTTATCTAAATCTTCCTTTGGCCAGGCCACTGTCACTTTTCTAGGCCATGAAGTAGGTAGTGGTAAAGTTGCACCTAAACTTGCTAAAGTTCTTGCTATTAAAGATTATCCATTTCCTCATGATAGGATATCTCTTCAACGTTTCCTAGGCATGATAGGATTTTACAGAAGATTCTGTAAGAATTTCTCAGATATTGTAGCCCCTCATACCTCTCTTACCAGTCACAAAGTTCCCTTTAATTGGACCTCAGACTGTAACACTGCTTTTAATAAAGCAAAAAGATTATTGTGTACTGCACCCATTCTTTTGTCTCCAGACTTCTCCAAACCTTTTTCATTACAGGTTGATGCTTGCGAGTCTGGGGTTGGGGCAGTACTATTACAAATCGAGAATGAGGAGTTGCAGCCTGTAGCATACTTTTCAGCCAAGTTCCAGCCACATCAGAGGGCTTACTCTACCATTGAAAAAGAAGCCCTCGCGCTTGTACTGGCTTTGGAGCATTTCGATGTTTATGTGGGCCAGACATCGCAGGTGGTCACAGTCTACAGTGATCACAATCCTCTAGTATATCTCCAAGCCATGAAGAACCACAACACAAGGCTTATGCGCTGGACGCTAAGGCTGCAGCCCTATAATATTTCCATTAAATATATTGCCGGCAAAGAAAATATGTTGGCAGACTCTTTATCTAGAGTCTAATATTTTTATTTATTTAGGTTAGGATGTTATATTATTTGTGGTAACCCCTTTTCATGCTCTTTTTTTTTATCCCCTGGTGTGGGTTTTTTTTTTTAGTGAGGGGATGCGGGCTACCGTCCGCCTGTATCTTGGACCTATGCTAGCCTGACTGACTGCTGTCTCACTTTGAGTTTAGGGTTTGGCTTTTTGTCACGAGAAAAGCTGAGCTCTAAGAGTTGGATGGTGGAGAGGAAAGGCACTCCCATTATTTTGTGCCATGGCGGCACGGTTACCACTGGGAGGTGGCAGCCTAATCCTGAGCCTTCTCGGGTTGGGGGTGTGGCATGCAAAGAGTACATAACCTTTATTCGGCGCATGTACACACCAGCGAACCAGGTTGCTAATAGTTGATGATGGGGACCCTTCGTTTAACTAGTGACCAGGTTCTAGCCAATAAGAAGATGGTTTTGGCAATCGCAGAGGTTATGTGGGTACCACTCTCCTGTCTGCCCTTGTCATTCCCATTCTAGAGCTGGTTGAAGCACGGTCTGCTATCTTGTGGCCTCTATTTCTGCCTTGCTTACCGTGGAGTGCACTATACTTATCACTGTACATAGTGTACATATTGCTGTTCTAAATTGGTGAAGGATAATATAAGTCTAAACTTTTTCTGCTGTGTTTATTTTGCTCCCATTACACCCGAGATAACAGGCCATTTGGAATCCTGGGTTGTAATAACCACCACCACCACCACCACCATCACTACCACTACCACCATCACCATCATCACTACCACCACCACCACCACCATCACTACCACCATCATCACCACCACCACCACCATCACCACCACCACCACCACCACCACCACTACCACCACCACCACCCGGTGATGTGTAACCTGCCCTTTTTAGTTCTAAACCCCTTTCCAGTTTTACTCCCTGCTGTACTTACTCTTCATAATTCTTTGTTTTTCAGTTATTATTATAATAAAAAAGAAGCGCTAAGCCTACAAGGGTCATACAGTTGTTTTTGTTTTTTAATATAGACCAAATTAACTGAGCGGGATGACGTAATCCGAACTGAGTGAGCTCCATCTCCTGAGCCTCAAGACTAAACCTAGCTCCTACCCTTACCTAAGCACTGCAGCACCAACTTTAGACCTTGTTGTTGTGGTGCCCATGTATCACCCTGTTCTCAAAACACAGCGAGCATTTTTGCGCAGATTTCAGTGTGTAATGTTTGACCGAACTAAACGTCTATAGAATTTTAATGTTATTCTTGGTTATGTTATGAGAAGTAAGATTAAGTTAATGCAAATCCATATATACGTTTAATAACATAAACAGGCTACTAAATTCCAGCTGGACTGGACATATAGTTCCTGAGAACGTTATTTCCACACAGACTGTCAATTTTTGCTAAATAGTAAATATATATATACTATATATTAAAATAAAAATCTTAGGAGGCGAGAACGTGTTTCTTAGCTTCATAAGCGATGTGTTGAAAGATTTAAATATTACTTCTTATAATGAGATACATCATTTTGTTTGCAGGGCGGTATGATGGATGGAGGATGGCTGTTAGCTGAAGGAAAAGGATGTATACTCCAAAAGGAGATCTTCTATTATCACACCGGTTTACCTACAAAAGATTTGTAGATAAATGGTTCAGAGAACCGACAAGTTGATAATTTAGATTCATGCGCAACACTTCTGATCCTGATCAACTCAATCTGATCCTCACCATTCTTCTTCGTATTAGGACTGATGAAGCCACTGTGTGGCGCAACGTTTACTCGGTAAAGATACCCAAGTGCTGCACATGTGCCTAATTTATCAACCTATAAAAGGCTCTATTAAGCCTTTTATAGGTGAAACACAGTTATTATATGACCTAGACCAGCATCTGGAGAAATTTTCCCACTTCTCCTAATATGTAAAATACCACCATCATTTACATTGGACGTAATAGTTCCTGTCATCAGAGGGGCTACTGTCATGTTAAATGAGTTGGAAAAGGAAATAATTCTTATACGATGTAAGAGGATTACTGTTCTTTTCTTTGTCTCATGAACACGTGAGATGACAAGCAATCTTCGTAAATTTTTGCTTACAACTATCACTACTTGCCATTCTGTTTCCTAATAGTTTCTTATTCCAGCAGGGGTACAAGGTAAATTCCTACAGTGATTCGAGGAATACTGAACAGTAAGAAGAAAGAGAATGATTATAGGGTAATTGCCTCAGGATAGGAAGGTATAACTAGTGAGGTTCCCCAGGATTCAGTACTAAGACTATTATTATTCTTAATGTGGGATTGAATCAAATGTATTATGGTTTGCTAATGAAGTAAAGATAATGAGAAGAATAAAAACAGAAGAGGATAGAAAGAAGTTAAAGGAAAATATAGACAAACTACAATGGTGGTCAAACAAGTGGTTCATCCAAAGTAAGTGCAAGGTATTGCAGCCTGGGGATGGAGAGAGAAAACACGAGGCACGGAATACAGCTTGATAGGCAAGAAACTGCAAATGTCGCTCAAGGAGAAAGATTATGAGGTTAAATCACGCTTAAAATATCGCAAAAGGTACACCTAAATTGCAAATCATCTTCATTATGTGAGAGGCTAGCTAATCTCAGAGCTACCTTCAGAAACCATAGCAATTTTTGTTTTATTTTATTTTTTAGGATTCTGTGCATATGCAAGGTCTGTCAAGGAGTATACAGCACCAGCATGGAGTCATCACCTGGTCAAGTATGTACGATGGTTCAGAGATGTGCAACAAGACTAATTTCAGAGCTGAGAGAATTATTCTACGAGAGACTAAAGGAACTGAATCTGGCGACTCTAGAAGAGAGAATTCTGGGAGATGATTGCAACATAAAAAATACTTAAAAGAAAAATTAACAGAGCTGATTGGATGAGATTATTTGAAATTCGAAGTTTACGGGTAAAGGACCAAACATGGAAGCTAAACGTACAGATGAGCCACAGAGATGTTCGGAAATATGTTTTTTTTTTCTTTTTTTTTTCAGTACCAGCGAGATACACAAATGAAATGAGCTAGATGAGGGAGTAGTAAAGGCAAACTCGATACATTATTTCAGGAATAGGCACGAAACAAACACACACCACTCAGACACACACACACACACACACGCAAACCCAAACCCAAACACACACACACACAAAAAACACACACAACACACACACACCCACACACGCACACACACACACACGCACACACACACACACACACAAGTAATCGCCAACTTTGTGCCAAGACAAAACTCGTAACTCCGGGACGGACTCCACAGCTAAATTTTCTCCCCGTAAGAGAGAGGAAATTGCATATAGTGCAGTGTGATTTACAGAGGCGTCCGCTACATCACTCTCTCCCTCATTCTCTCTCTCCCACTCTCTTCCCCACTCTCTCCCTCATTCTCACATCTTCATTCCCACTCTCCCTCACTCATCCACTCTCTCTTACCCTCATTTTCTCCCACTCTTTCTCTCCCTCACTATCTCTTTTCCTCAATGACCCTTGCTGCCCCTAACTGTATCTCTCTCTCTCTCTCTCCTTTCTAAGCTCTTCCTCACTTTGACTCGCTCTCCTTCATTCTCACTCTCCATCACTCTCTCTCACTTTTGCTTTTCCTCATTCTCCTACGCTTCAGCTCCTTCCACATTCTTACCTCTCCCCTTAATCCCCACGCCCCCTTCTCTCTCACTCTCCCTCGCTTTCCATTATTCGCCCTCTTTTTCCCAGTCTTCCCGATTCTCCCACCCATCCCTTACTTTCACAATCCCTCCCTACATTCACTCTGTCTCATCTTTCTCATGACCTAAATATCCCCTCTTCTGCGCCTTCTACACCCTATCCAGAAATTATAGACAGGATTAAGATAGAAGATACAAATAAGTGTTGCATCCTCACAGCGAAACCAAACGTGTACTTCACATGCAGTTTTACAGTTAATACTGTAGAAAAAAGTACAAAATTCGCTTTAAGAGTTTCTCATTTTCTTTCTTTGCAGTCTTGAGTAAGTGGTTTTTTCACAATCTTTACCCAGATTTCACTTCTAAATCTCTCATCACACTAGGTCAAAAGTAACCATATTGTGATAATTTGAATCACTTATGGTGCTTAATTTATCAACAAAATCAATATTATTTGTAAACATTGTTTGAAACTTTGTCCACAATTACTCTCGACATATCTATTAGCCATCTGGATAATTTCTAGAAAGTTGAATCTATGAAACTTATGATGGGTCTGGCTTTATTAACTGGTTCTGCTTTAATACATACATATGTGGTAAAGATGGGTTGGTTGGAGGGGGTTTGGGATACTGGCAGTTTGGAGGGGTTTCTAAACTATCGTATCTGAGCGTCTCTGCAAAGACAGTGATTATGTGTGAGTGATTGTGAAAGTGTTGAATGATGGTAAAAGTATTTTTCTTTCTTTTTGGGTTTTCCTTCTCTTTGGGTCACCCTGCCTCGGTGGGAAACGACTGATGTGTTATATATATATATATATATATATATATATATATATATATATATATATATATATATATATATATAAATATATATATATGAAATAAGATCACAGTAAACAGGTGATTTCAAAATATGCAAAACAACCACTCTGAAAGAATAGAGAAATTCCAAGCGCTTTCGTGACTACTCACATTATCAAGGAACTTGATAATGTGAGTAGTCACGAAAGCGCTTGGAATTTCTCTATTCTTTCAGAGTGGTTGTTTTGCATATATATATATATATATATATATATATATATATATATATATATATATATATATATATGTGTGTGTGTGTGTGTGTGTGTGTGTGTGTGTCTTGCCGAATATGTAAAACTGGTAAATTAGCAAGAACTTTCTAAAATTTTCTCTTATATATTTAAAGATATATTTTTTTCTAATTAATGTTAATGTAAAAAAATTTTATTTTGCACCAAAAGGAACTTACAAAACTTGCCTAACCTTATTATAACAAGAACAATTTATTTTAGCCTAACCCAACCAAATATATTTTAGAATTGTTAACAGTAATTTAATACTAAACAAACACAGTGAAATATTTTTTTTTCGTTAGGTTCAGAATGATTTTGGCGAAATTATTACATACACAAATTTTCACTTGTCCTATATGGCAAGATGAACGTTGCTGTTTAAGCCAAGATCGCAAGTTCTGCTTATTCGGCACGGTATATATATATATATATATATATATATATATATATATATATATATATATATATATATATATATATATATATATATATATATATCATTCAAGCTAGAACGTTCTCCGGAACTAATCTGCTCGGACTTCTCATTACTGCAATGTTGCAAGCTCCTGAAGAGTTTACTGCAACACGAAAGGCCTAGAGCTATCATTCAACTCACCCTGCGTTCTTTTGCATCTTGTATCACTTGTTTGCAATTATTGCATATATATATATATATATATATATATATATATATATATATATATATATATATATATATATATATATATATATATATATATATATATATATATATGCATGCAATAAGATCACAGTAAACAGGTGATTTCAGAATATGCAAAACAACCACTCTGAGAGAATAGAGAAATTCCAAGCGCTTTCGTGACTACTCACAGTATGTGAGTAGTCACGAAAGCGCTTGGAATTTCTCTATTCTTTCAGAGTGGTTGTTTTGCATATATATATATATATATATATATATATATATATATATATATATATATATATATATATATATATATATATATATATATATATATATATATATATATATATGTCGTGTCGAATAGGCAGAACTTGCGATCTTGGCTTAAATAGCAACGCTCATCTTGCCATATAGGACAAGTGAAAATTTGTGTATGCAATAATTTCGCCGAAATCATTCTGAACCTAACGAAAAAAAATGTATTTGATTGTGTCTGTTTAATATTAAATTATTGTAAACGTATTTAAAATATATTTGGTTGGGTTAGGCTAAAATAAATTACTCTTTTTATAATAAGGTTAGGTAAGTTTTCTAAGATTCTTTTGGTGCAAAAATTTTTACATTAACATTAATGAAAAAATATATGTTTAAACGTATAAGAAAAAATTTTAGAAAGGACTTAATTTTAAATGAGTTCTTGCTAATCGACCAGTTTTACATATTCGGCATGACATAAATATATATATATATATATATATATATATATATATATATATATATATATATATATATATATATATATATATATATATATATATATAATGTGTAAAACTGGTCAATTAGCATGAACTCATTTAAAATTAAGTTCTTTCTAAAATTTTCTTTTCTATGTTTAAAGATATATTTTTTTCATTTATGTTGATGTAAAAATTAATAATTTTGTACTAAAAGATCCTTAGAAAATTTACCTAACCTTAAAACAAGCGAAATTTAATTTAGTTTAATCCAACTAAATATGTCTTGGTAAGCTTACAGTAATTTAATACTAAACAAACACAATGAAATATTTTTGTTTTCGTTAGGTTCAGAATGATTTTTGCCAAATTACTGCTTACACAAATTTTCGCTTGCCTTATTCGGCATGAAGAGCGTTGCTATTTAAGCCAAAATCGCAAGTTTTACCTGTTCGGCACGACATAATGTATATGTGCAATAAGCTCACAATAAACAGGAACTATCACAATATGCAAAACAATCACTGTGAAAATATAGCAAAATTCCATGCGCTTTCTTGAATTAAATAATACATGTAATAAATGTTTACATGTTTTTTTAAGGAAGTTACATGTAGAGCTGCCACAGAAGGAGCTCCACGGACACAGGTCGGGAACCCATGATGCAGCATGGTCCAAGTAGGACCGAAACGTCGTCGTAAGCTACTCTCTTCTATATGCGGGTTATTTGTGTATGCTTACTGTACTGTGCACATACATTCGTACCTTTATTTTCCATCACACACACACACACACACACACACACACACACACACACACACACACACAACTTTGCTTACTCTGCATAAGCACTTTTATCTCGTAACTGACTTGCAGTTCCTCATGGTGGGACTCACCTACTGGTGAGACAAGCACTTTTTATTGTCTCTGGATAGCTGATTCACATTGCAGGCAGTTTGATTTATGTGGTGTTGTAGATATACGAGTACCTATACAGTTTCTGTCAGAGTGCACTCAGACCAGGTCCTTGGACTAACCTCGCATCCCGGTGACCTGTGCACCGTCATAGTTAGGAACTGATTGTCTAATGAGCATAGACTTTAGTTTTAAAATATATTGTTAACTCTAATCTGTGGCCATCCCACAGGTAGGGTGTTAGTTATTGTGATTTATCTTATTTTTATGTGTGCAGTGAACTCTCTTCATGTCTAGTTTTAATTTGGTCATTTAATTCTGATAGCCCTCTCAGCCCCCTTCATCCCTCAGAGGGACTTAGCCCTCCCCGGAAGGGGTTAATGGACTCTCTCACTTCCTAATAGATTAATTGAAAACATATGCTCGTACTAGCGTCAAAAGTCATGCCATCGTCTCCTTGCAAGAGCTCAGTTTCGTTGCAACTACAAGTGACAGTTAAACTAGAGTAATTACTCCATCCCCTTAGTAGTAAAATTAAGGGAAAACCTGCACCTACTTTATCTACAATTTGGGACTATTATGAATTGGTGTCTAAAGCTAGATAACAAGAAATCTACCATCTTGTATTGAATATTGTCACCGTGTTTAGCAAGGAAGAGAAATCAAGCCTCCTTATTGAACTAAAGACAAAAAAAAAAAAAAAAGTAGTGACCAGTGCACTCTTGACTTATGTTCATTTCGACAATCTCAGAAAACTAGAAAACTTTGACTAGTTCCCTTATATAAGCCAGGAAATTCGCAGAACTAATCACACAGTGTTATTGCTCATCCGCGTTCTTCCTGTTGTGGATAATACCACAAAACTTTGAACAAATGATGGAACTGAATAGTAAAGTGCAAACGGTAGTGAGTGATTGCAACTAACATTCCCGACGTAGTGGTTAACATAAGTGTAACATTCTACGAGACACTCAAGACTTCAGTCCATTCAAGACAATTATACAGGGGTCATACTTTCCATACCACAAACTAGGGAAAATTGGGTCAGTTACAATACCCAGGTAAGTCCAGTCCTAGTCAGGTTAGCTGCAGCTGATAGATAGGGGTGATATTTAACTGGATTTACCACTAGACTTCGTTATAGGCGAGCTTTTAAGCCCAAACCAAGTGAGTACAACTACTACTACGCATTTCGGATAAAGAATGAAATGCTGATATATACGCTCCTTTGGGGCAAATTTTATAATTATTACTCGTTATTCTACAGCCCCGGTGGTTTCTGGACGGCACCCCGAAGGGTTGGCGAGTTTGCGACTGCTGGACATTGTGCCGTTACAGATAAGTAATAATTGCTATACGTTGTTGCATGCAGGAAAGTGTACTTATTTAACCAGTTCTCCACAGTAAGTATAATGGGTCCTAGAGTGTCTTATTATTAAGTGAAACTGCTGATAGGCCATTTTCATTATGCTATGCTATGACTGGCCCTGATGTCATGTGTTGACATACAATCTGTTGGCAGGACGGAAGCAAAAGATCTCTTATGGTAACCTGCGAAGCGTACGATCCAGCCATTTTCACTCATATATTTGTTTAACTTATTGTTAAAGCTGCTTAAGATGATAACTTCAATGACTCGACCACCACTGCTACCAACACCACCACCACTTTTATTTATTTTTATTTATTTATTTATTAATTTGAACATGATACAGTGAAGCACAAAGGAATACAGTTATTACAGTGCAACATGCCAAAGCCCTTGTACGCAGAGCATTATGGGCAGGCTTAAAATTAACTTAAGATTAACTAAGCAGTGATATATTCAGTGGTAAAAACATTATTGTAAACAGATAACAATTTAGCACAAATGAGTGTTACAAAAAAACGCGATTCTGAAAGCTTAGAGATCTCCAGTGAATACTAGAAAGGACTGCCCTTCTAGCATCCAGCCTGTTACTGGGTTTTCGTAACAATTAGTCAGTATCCATGTCCAATTATCCATTAGAATTCAGTATGATTCAATAGTGCTTCAGGATTACAACTGGTAGGCTACTAACTAGAGAAATTAAAATTTAATAAATTTATTAAGTTGTCTAGGCGTATATCAAATTAAATTAAATTAATCACAGTAATCAAAATAATATTAATGACTTCTCTCGTGTACAGTAGTATTGCGCTGAAAGCACATATCACATTTATAATTCTTAAGTACTGTCTGGTACATTAACATTTAATAAGATATTACAATTATGTACAAGTAAGTTTGTGTGTGTGTGTGTGTAAGTGCTCTAAGTAGTTCGCTATGTCTCACGACTCAACTAGACTTAAATAAGTGACTGACAAAGTCCTCTCATAAACTAACTTCTTGACCAACTGGCAATCAGAACAGTCTGCTTGAACAATAAAAAGAATGCTAAGCCCAATAGCAATATAACAAGCAACTACGACACAATCAGGATCAAGGAAATAATATAACAACACTAAGTAGGGACCATCAGCAGATCCTCCACAAAAGTCATAAAACTCCCATAATACTGAATCTAAGTTTAGCATAAGAAAATCACCGACTGTGATAGTACACAGATACCAGTACAAGTTAGGTCAGAAGCTACAGCTCAGGACCTGAGTTGCTCAGAGTGTCTTTGCGACACACAACCTCAGTACAACGTCGAAAATCACTAAGCCTTTACAATGTTCTGTGAACAGAGTCCCACAGAACCTACAAGAAAGCTAGAGACGATCTTCCAACAAGGGCCTGTAAGAGAGATTTAGACACTTTGTCTGGAATACGTCCAACCACCAAGAGAGTCTAGACCAGATTGAATACTTCAGGCAAGGTGAGGACAACCCCCCCCCTCGATCACGTGATAGCTCCGTGGACAGCTGCAGCTCAGCAACAGAAGCCAGCAGAGTAACAAGCCACCAGCGATAATTACAGTAGTTAGACAATCAAGACTTGAACTTTGAGCACTGAATAATATGTTACATCCTACCTAACATCATAACTAAGTCAAATAATAATATAAAGCAATATATTTACGATTTAGCTATTATCACAAATATAAGCAATATAAAATTATATGAAAAGATAATATAATATATACATATACATAATATACATTGTAACCCATTCAGGGTTGCAACAATGAGTATTACAAAGACAGGTCATATGGTCATTTACTGTGTTGCTGAGTATTCAGTAGAATGGAGTATTCTGTTAGGTAATGTAATTAACCTGGGTCACAGGTTAAACATTTATGAGATACAATAATGAGAAACATTTACGAGATACAATTTATGAGATACAATTGTTCAGTATTTATTTAGTTGTGGGTGAGTAAGTGATTTTTGAGAAGAGACTTAAATTTATAAACAGTGTTTCTTTTATATTCACAGGTAATGAATTCCAGATTTTAGGGCCTTTTAATGTGCATTGAGTTTTTGCATAGCGTGAGATGGACTCGAGGAACATCAAAGAGTGACCTGTGCCTTGTGTTATGGTCATGTGTTCTGTTGAGGTTGGTAAGGAGACGTTTGAGGGGAGAGTTTATATCAGAGTTAAGTGTTCTATGAATGTAGTAGGTGCAGTAATAAGTATGGATGTTTTATATGGTGAGTAGGTTTAGAGTTTTGAATATTGGTGGAGTGTGCTGCCTGTAGTGGGAATTTGTTATCATTCTGACTGCAGCCTTTTGTTGGGTAATTAATGATCTGAGATGGTTTATTGTTGTTGAGCCCCATGCACAAATTCCATAGGTGAGATAGGGGTAAATAAGTGAGTGATATAGGGCCAGGAGGGCTGACTGTGGAACATAGTACCGTATCTTCAATAGTATGCCTACGTTATTATTACTAGCACAACCACTACTACTACTACTAGCCCCCAACATCGCCACAACTTCAACTGCCACCACCAACACCACTGCTATCACCATCACTCCCACAATCGCAATCACCTATGCCACTACTTCTGCCTCCACCCACCACAGCCCCCACCCCCACCCACCACTGCCCCAACCTACACTCACCACTGCCCCAGCCCCCACCGCCCCCACCCACCACTGCCCCCCCCACCGTCCCCACCCCGCCCACCACTGCCACCCCCCCCCCCACCACTGCCACCACCCTAACCACAACTACCACCACGAACACCGCCAACACCCTCTAAACCGACGACCCGTATACGTCACCAGCAAAACATACTTTATATGCTGCTACTCCTCATCCTCGCCCCCTCCTTCCCCTCCTACGCCCTGGGACGGCGTATTTGCATAATTCGCGTGTGATGGACCCAGCCTGCCTCTACGGTCCTTGGGAACACGTACTAGTCCAGCTGCGTTACGCACCATGTACCGCAGGGTGTTTGTGTGTATAGGGAAGGAGAGAAGAGGAGTCAGGGAGAGGTGAGAAGTGAAGGGGAGAAGAGGAAAGAGAAAGGAAAGACAAGAGGAATGAGGAGACTAGGGGAGCAGCGATGAAGGGAATGGGAGGAGAGGTCTTACAGACAACAGACTTCGTGTTGTACGTAAGCTTATCTGCCATTTTGAATTTCTACACTTTGCTTTAGCTTCCGGGAAATTGTGATGGAAGGATGTCAGTGATTTCCCTGACTTAGACTGCACTCCATGTCTGCACAAGGGAATATCATTTTTTCCTTTATGTTAATTTTAACTTTTTTTGTATATGTGATTGCTCTGACATTTTTAATACTTATACACATTAGTTGTAAATACATTTAAGCCACTCTAATAATTTAATGTAAAAGGTAATTTATCCGTAGGATAGTAAATACCGGTATTATCAGACCTCATCTGCCGTCATTCAAAGAAGAACAGTGCTCGTCACGGCATTATGCCGGGGCGCTCACCCGGTATAATACCGTGACGAGCACTGTACATAGTCGCCACCTTCCCTTAGCTACAATCATAGTATAATTTACAAGTCATTCTCTGTTGTCTCAAATATCCTGTTTGTGTAAAATGAGAGAGAGGTCCTTATTTCTGACTCCTTTAGCCTGAGGAGGAAACATCCAAGGTATGGGAATGGGCCATAAGTGTCCGGGGCCCAAAACTGTTCAACAGCCTACCATCAAGCATTAGGGGAATTGCCAATAAACCCCTGGCTGCCTTCAAGAGAGAGCTGGACAGATACCTAAAGTCAGTGCCGGATCAGCCGGGCTGTGGCTCGTACGTCGGACTGCGTGCGGCCAGCAGTAACAGCCTAGTTGATCAGGCCCTGATCCATCGGGAGGCCTGGTCATAGACCGGGCCGCGGGGGCGTTGATCCCCGGAATAACCTCCAGGTAACCTCCAGGTAGGTAACATAAGATTTGCTCGGATTTTTAATCTAGAGGGTTAGCCACCCATGATAACCCAAGAAAGTCAGTGCCTCATCGAGGACTGTCTGTCATCACCGGGAGATTGGTGATGACCACTTAGGTATGTAATTTGTGATGAAAGTTTAAAATACATAATAGATATTTGTACTGTAGAATGATAGATTCTAAATATAGAATGTCGTTTTCGAACACCAATTTGAAAGTTAGAAATTACGAGCGTTGGTTCCAGGTTATTAAAATTTCAGTTCTAAGCTTCAAGATGTAGTTCAGAGTTTTCAGAAATTTCAGAATAGTTTTAAAATGTCAAAATATGGATTCATAAATTCAGGATTCACTTTTTAAGGTTCGAATATTTTAGGTATTACTTCGAATTTTTCAAAAACTTATGTTTTTGGAATTTCAAGCAGTTTAAAGACGTCAGATTATAAGAGGCAAACATGAAGTACAGGTTCGTTTACTGGTTGGTTGTAATGGGATTATTTAAAACCTGTCAACTACTACATAAGGATCATTAAGGATCCTTGTCACTTGTTACCGTAAGACGAAAATACTTTAATCCCTAAAATATGGATTACAGTAAACTCAGTTTATATGCATGCATATATATATATATATATATATATATATATATATATATATATATATATATATATATATATATATATATAAGATGGGGTCCACCTCTGGTGTAAATTGTGGGACCCATAGCCTCGGAGAAGTGGATAAAAAGGCTTCAAGGAAGATATATATATATATATATATATATATATATATATATATATATATATATATATATATATATATATATACACCCCTAACAATGAATATGTAAATGCTTACTGAACCAGCAGAAGTTTATTAACGACTACTAACATTTCACTGGGGTACCGACCTGCTTATAGGTTTGGTTAGGTTAGGTTGCATAAACCTATTAAAACAATTTTTAACTACAAATATACGAGATGAAAACGTACGAACACGACACGTCTGGCAACGCGGATAATTGCTTGTTTAGTTTGGGCAATCGACTGCAGGTCAAAAAGACCTCCCTCTGTTTTTGAAGACACCAGTTCGAAATATCGTATATTGATTCAAAATTTTATGTGCTCGACATTTAAACTATGATACGATGTTTTTTTTTAAGAAAGTCGATTCTAACATCTGTGAAAGGAATTCTAATTTAAGGCTTGTAAAAGGTTGTAGCCTTGTAATATTTGTTCGTAGTTGTATTGCTTTGATAAAGGTCTTCATAATTCCACTAAACAGACTATATATAAATATATATATATATATATATATATATATATATATATATATATATATATATATATATATATATATATATATATATAATGTATATACATGTGTGTGTGTGTGTGTGTGTGTGTGTGTGTGTGTGTAGGGGGGACTGTAAGACTTGGAAATTTTTCCTTCAACCCCGGTGCAGGAAACTCTTGCATCACCCTCACTACAAGAAACATTTGCATCAACCCCGCTAAAAGACACTCTTGCATCAACCCCTCTACAAGAAACTCTTGCATCAGGTCGCTAGAATAAACCCTTGCAACATCGGGATGTGGCAAGAGATTATTCTAGCGAGTTGTTACAAGAAACAGCATCAACTCTGGTACTCTTGCAACGACC
The DNA here is from genome assembly GCF_038502225.1 of Cherax quadricarinatus. NCBI lineage: Eukaryota > Metazoa > Arthropoda > Malacostraca > Decapoda > Parastacidae > Cherax > Cherax quadricarinatus. The sequence goes on from NC_091308.1 coordinate 36,013,573, forward strand.
CCATTACAAAACATCCTTCCATCAACCCCTGTGCAAGGAACCGGGAATAATACTGGTGAATGAGTCTTGACCCGAAGACCAACCAGCATTACCTCCCGCTTCCCTACAAGTTTAGCTCTTCCTCGTGAATATAATAATCTATATGAAGGAATTATTGTCGGTGGTGAGTGATTCCTGAAGTCCACCTTTGCGCTGTGATGACAGGCTCTTGATCCAAAGAACTGGAACTACATTCCCTCTCCTTGAACGATCTCTGTTTGCATGTCATTCCCCTGAGGCTGTGTGACTCCTACGTGTTTAGAGCTTCACGCCCTTCCCTATGAATATAAAAATAATTTACGGAATGTGAATTATGTATTATTATTATTTTCAAGGGAAAGCCCCAAACCCGTTAGGGATCAAACAACCCCTAACGAAACGTGAAAAAAAAAAAAGTTCAAGAAGGAAGACAAACCTGTGGACACTAATATAAGAACATTTGTACGTTGGAAATATTTTGGGATAGAAAGATTTCGACGGAGACTGACGTCGACGCCGCAGCCTCAGATCGCAGAATAGTGAGCAACAAAGAACGAGGCTGATTTGCATATCGGACCCACATTAAAAATGGTTAATTTTCTGAAAAAGAGTCGACTTGTTTAGTCATCTACATCCAAAATCTACATTAGTTTCTTTTCTTAATCGTGCTCTCTGTTCCTGTTTTCTGCTTACCAAACTGATTCCTTGTTACACGCTCTCGCTAGCCTGATCCTGCTCGCTGGCTTGCTTGATACTACTTGGTTGCTGGTTTGATCCTGATTATTGGATTGCTTGATCCTGCCTACTGGTTTGCTTTAAAATACTGGTTGGCTTGCTTGATCCTACTTACTTGCTTATTTGATCCTGCTTACTGACTGACCTGAAGATACCAGGAGAGATTTTCGGGGATCAACGCCCCCACGCCCAGGCCTGTGATCAAGCCTCCTGGTGGATCAGGGTCTGATCAACCAGGCTTGCTTGATCCTTCTTGCTTGTTTGCGTGATACTACTTGTTGGATTGTTTTATCTTACTGGTTTGCTTGATCCTTCTTCCTGGCTTGCTTGATCCTATTTAGTTGCTGATTTGATTCTGCTTATTGGCTTGATCCTGCTTGCTGGTTTGCTTGATCCTGCTTGCTGGTTGCTTGATACTGTTTGATGGCTTGATCCTGCTCACTAGTTTGCTTGATCCTACTTGATTACTTTCTTGGCGCTGCCTTTATTAATTCTACTTTCTTGTATTATTGCTTGCTTTCTTTCTCACTCGATTCATAAGTGTGCTTTCTCGTGTTTCTTTTCAACTTTTTATTCTTTCCTCAGCTTACAGTTTATTCTCCTTAAGTTTGCTCTACCAACTTTTTTACCCTCCGATGGCCTTTCATTTTTATTTTTTCTTTCTATATTCCGCTTATCTTACTATTCTTTTCGACGACTACACTTTCCGAAGACACTCGCTAACTGGCTTCCTCGCTGAAAGTCCCACATTTAATACAAACATACTGATTATTATGACTGTTTCAAGAAAGCAGGTTCTCACAAGACTGGGGCGGCATTTATATCCATCTCTGAATCCTGGTTAGAAGACATGGTGGCTGATGACAATGTTAAAATAGAAAGTAACAACATAAAGCGCTTATACCGGAGTATACAAGGTGGTGGGGGTAGGTGCTTATGTAAGAAATGACTTAGCCTACAACCCAAGGCCCGATTTGAATGACAATAAACTGGAGATTCTATGGTTTGGGGTGTTGCTGCCCAAGACCAAGCCCATCCTAGTAGGAACTAGCTTAAAACCCATGATCAGCTCTTGAAGACTTTTCGAGAGACTTGTCCGGAATTGAGCACATTGAGAGACATTAATAATGGGAGACTTAAATATTTGTTAACAATAGCAAAATAACGGGCTATGTAACAGATATAAGCAAATTCTGGGATTAAGTTACACTCAATTAATTAATGAACCAACCCGGATCACACAGTTCTCAGCCACCATACTCGACCGCTCTGATAATATGTCTTTTTTAAACTATTTATCACACCTGTCAGACACTGCAGCATCATGGGATCTTGATACAAAGAATTCTTCAAAATTTGTCCAACCTTTGGACGAAGACCTACTTAGACTAATGGATGGTACCACTATGACCCAGCCTCCTCCTGCTTCGCCTCACCTGAGTACAGCATATAAGCCACGTCTACGGCCCTATGCTGTGCATTCTACAAGATTGATGGACTGAACACATCGACTCCAGGCCGAGGGACTGATTACCTCAAACTCCTCCTTTCCTTACACCTTTCTGCTTTGTATTGGACTGATGAAGCCACTGCGTGGCGAAACGTTTCCTCAACAAAGATTCCCATATGTTGCATAAGTGTCTTAATCTTCAACATTAGCCAGTCAGGCGTCATTACCACAGGTCTTAGTGATCCTTTCATCATTTATTGCACCAGGAAAGTCATTAGGGTATGGATAGGCCTACACAGGACAGTAAAAATGAGGTCAACTAGAAACTACAGCAAAGAAATACTGGTAAATAGGCTACACAGTTGTTATTGGACAGTGATAACACGTTGCACCGACGTAAATGATGACTGGGAAAAATTCGAAACAATGTTCGCTGCCATCCTTGATAATATTGTACCAGTAAAAAGGTTAGGATTAAACGAAGGACTAAACCCTGAATGACTACTGAGATATTAGGTAATATCAAACTCAGGAATCAATTGCTAGAAAGAGTTAAGGCAAACAGACAGGATATTACAGAACTAAATGAATTCTAAAGGGTGAGGAACAGAATGCAGAGGTCCATAAAAGGACAAAAGGCAAGGTACTATTGCTCAAATATCGAAGAATACAAGAATAACCCCAGAAAGCCCTGGTAACAACTAAAACAGTTGGGGTGTAGCCAAAAACCCATAGATTGTGTTAAATATCGATAACAAGGTATGTCACGAAACAACTAAAGTGACAAATTGTTTTAATTCATACTACACAACTGTCACATCAACAATAGTAAGTAAACTGCCAGTTATATCAAATACCTTTAACACAGACTGCAATAGGTTTAAAACGTACTTCACTATTAAAGGCGTTACCCGAAACCGCTGCCAACTATTAGGCACATCTTATGACTTCGTGCGAAAAGAACTCAGGAAGTTAAACCCAAGAGCACCGGTCCAGATAGCATCCCGGCTAAGCTCCTAATAGATGGTGCCTCTGAATTTCCAGTCCCCATTGCGCACGTAATAAAATTGTCCACCACTAATACCGTTCCGGAGAGGTTTAAGGAGTTACTCCCATCTTCAAGAAAAATAGTAGGTCTGATGTTAGCAACTATTGTATCTCAGTGTGATGTCCGAAATTCTAGAGAAGGCGGTGTACTGTCAAGTAGCTAAGTATCTTAATGACAAAAGCATTCTCCATAGTTATCAATCAGGTTTTAGATCTTACTCGACCGACACCTCCCTAATTTGATACAAATGTCGCTAGACAATCTCATAGGTATGCTGAGCTTAGATTTTCAAAAGGCCTTCGATACTGTCAACCACAATATATTGTGTAAGAAACTACAAGCTACTGGTATAAGTTCTGTAGACTGGTTTAGGTCCTACCTGAGCAACAGGAAACAAATTGTCAAGATCAACAACACAGAACCCCTGCCGATAACATGTGGAGTTCCCCAAGGTAGTATTCTGAGTCCCTTATTGTTCTTATGTTATGTGAATAACATGCCCAGTAGTGTAAAGTGTAAGTTTGTATTGTATGCCACAAGATATAGCTAATATAATAACACTGGAACTGGAGTCCCGCTGCAAACAGTAGACAACAAATTATCCTTACGCCTCGGGAAAACGGTAACCATACTCTTTAGCACGAAACAAACTGAAAAGGGTAAATAATTTTAATGTCCAGTGTAATGGGGAATCCATTACTTCAGTTTCCTCAGTGAAATGTCTTTGACGCAAGCATGTCAGGAGAATTGATAGGGAACAGTATAATAATGAAAGCGAATGCCAGACTAAAGTTCCTTTACAGATAAGCACAGTGTCTACTTACTGAGGTTCGCAGGACCCTATGTCTAGCCCTTATACAATGTCATATAGATTACTCTTGCTCTTCATGGTACTCTGCCTTAACAAAAAAACTGAAAGATAGACTACAAATTACCCAGAACAAAATGGTAAGATTCATCCTGGACCTGGGTCCAAGAGAGCATGTAGGCCAGGATGAATTACAGCTGGATATGCTAAATGTTGAAGACAGAGTAAAACAACTGAAGTTAAGTCACTTTTATGAAATTGCTCACAGTGTCCAGAATATCTTGCTGCCAAGTTTGTCAAGGCTGGGAACCAAAGCAATTATAGTACTAGGGGAAGGGAACACAACATTGTAATACCCACAGTCAGTAGTCAGGCTTCAAATACATTTTATTGTACAGCAATAAAGGAGTAGAACAGACTGGCTGCACATGTCAAAGCCTGTCATATGTTAATGTAAATAACTCAGTTTATCTTATTCCTAGTATATCTCCTTTTATTGTTACAAGGATCCTAATGGAAGTAAGTCACTTTCACTATTTAGGTTTATCCTAGGAACGCTACACGTATGCTGCTATGTATGATAATTTATGTACCTGTATCAGTGTGTACCTGTACCTGAATAAACTTACTTAGACTTTTTAACAGAAACTAACCTATTGCACCAATTTCGCTTTAAATTTTACTCTAGTCCATCCCTGTCCCCTCCCTCCCTCCCTCTCCCCCACACTCCTATCCTCTGCACATTCCTACGTTCTGATGAACCCCTGTGGGTTTAGCAATTAAAGAGATTATAATAGTCTTACTATGTTATTTTTAACACTACTTCCCCTTCTTCTTTCTCTCAGTCTCCTTCCCTCTGTCTGTCTGTCTGTCTGCCTCTCTCTCCCTCTCTCTTTCTCCCTATCTCTCTCTTTCTCTCTCTCTCATTCTTTCCCCTCTTTTATGAACGAATCATTATTGGAGACTTTAATGTTAGACATAGGATAATTGGATGGTCTGTAACAAACACCATTAGAACTAAACTAGTCAAACTTCTGAATAAGACTAATAATGCTAGAATTGTGGGGACTGTTGAAAATACTTGTGTGTGTGTCGTTATACATATATATATATATATATATATATATATATATATATATATATATATATATATATATATATATATATATATATATATATATATATATATATGCACACACTAGACAGCGCCTAGGAAATGGGAGATAATGGGGCTTGACCTAAGAAAAGGATAGTTTCAGTTCCTTAGATCAAGAGCCTGTCTCCGGCATCAAGGAGGAAGGATGATAGTCAAGAAAATGGAAACATCGTCCGTTTTCTTAGACAGATTTCATTCGCGTTTTCTCTACCCTGTGCACGGTACTTCGATGACTGCTGAAGGGCTCTTGATCCAAAGTACTGGAGCTGCCACCCTCTCTCTCTTTCCCTCTCTTTTTTATCGGGTGAAACCTGATTGCCTCTCATTACCCGGGAGCTGTTGGACCCCTTCGTGTTTACCGCTTCTCTTTGTTAATAATAATTATGATAATACTGTAGTAGTAATAATAATAAATAAGTTTTTCTCTGGTTTACGTAAGTGTTGGACTTAACAAAATAAAGTAACAGAAGCTTCGTCTTGTTTAAACTGTGCCAGTAGTGAAGGATTATTTGACTCTCCAACATTCCTCAGCAGTGAGAGCGGTGCCTGGCACTGCATGACATAGCAGGGAATTACTTAACATATTGCTGAGTCACCGGCAATTATGAAGGCACAGACTAGTGGCAGAACAGTCTTTTATTGAGACAACGTTTCGTCCTGTGTAGAGTTTTATCAAATCATGACTTTAAGCTGTACTCAAGAGCGAAACGTTTTCCCCGGAAAAGGCCATTGTGCCACATGTGATTTTTGTCCTCATTGCCTAGGTAGTGCCCAGTCCTGTATCTTTCCAAGGTAGGGTTAGAACAGTGCCAAGAGCTTCATCTTTATACTGCTCAAATACTGCCTAAACCTTCCCATTTTTCTCAACAGTGACCAGTACTTTCCATTTCTTATTTAACAGGAAGAGAATGTTTGGTACCTTACCTTTCCTAGGCAGCGCCCAGACTGTTCTCACTTGAAGGATAAAACGAAGGGAGCGCCAGGTTGCCTTACCTTTCCTAGACAGAGACGCTTGTTCATGGTGTGGAGGGCATGTTCTGCTGACTGTCTGTCAGCGAACTCGACGAAGCAGTAGGGATCATTGCCGGACTGAAAGAGAGGAGCAACACGGGGTCAGCTAATGTCATGAATACTCATTTTATTTGTAGAATGTGTGGAATGAAATCTTAACAGCTGCTGGGGCAGGGCTTTGACTAAATTGATAAGGTCATGGCATGCCTTAAATAATATGGTCACTTATCATTTTACTTTTAATCCGAGAACATAAGTGGAAGGAGAATCACACGATAAATGAAAAAGGTCATATAACAAATTAAAAACAGTACATTGACAGAGCATAAAAGTTACACAGGATCACATGGACTGCAGTGGTTATTTTTAAATAAACAAATTAATTCCCCTTAGACACACACACACACACACACACACACACACACACACACACACACACACACACACACACACACACACACACACACACACACACACACACACACACACACACACACACACACACACACACACACACTGACAGAGTAGTTAAGAGTTTTTATGAGGATAGTGAAGCTCAGGTTAGGGTATGTAGGAAAGAGGGAGATTATTTTCCACTTAAAATAGGCATTACACTAGGATGTGTGAAGGCATCATTTTTTTTTTAACATATTTATAGATGGATCTGTAAGAGAAGTGAAGGCTAAGGTGTTGGGGACAGGTGTAGGATTAACAGATAAGGAATCTAATGCAAAGTTGGAGTTGTCACAGTTGCTTTTTGTGGATGACACCTTGCTTTTGGGAGATTCTGAAATGAAGTTGTTAGACGAATTTGAGAGAGTATGCAAAAGTAGAAAATTAGGAAAGAGCAAGGTGATGAGTGTAACAAAATATTTAGGTAATGAAACATTGGATATCAGACTGGAAGGAGTATGGAGAAGTGTTCAGATATTTAGAAGTGGGCTTGTCGGCGGACGGGACAATGAAAGATGAAGTGAACCACAGAAATGACGAGCAGAAAAACTGTGTAGTGCGCTGAGGTATCTGTGGAGACAAAGAACGTTATCCATGGAGGTAAAAGAGAAAATGTATCAGATTATGGTAGTACCAACTGAAGCATAGGTTTTAAACGTTGCATCGAGGAGGTTGGAGGCAGTTGAAATGTCTTGTCTGAGAGTAATGTGTGGCTTAATTATTATACAGGGAATTCGTTGTTTAAAGATAAGGAGGAGGTGTGGGGTTACTAAATGTATTATCCAGAGGAATGAGGAGGGGTTATTGAGGTGGTCTGAACATTTATATTGGATAGAGCAAAATAGGATGACTTGTAAGGAGTATAAAGCTGTAGTGGAAAGAAGGAGAGGTATGGGTCGCCCTAGGAAAGGTTGTATGGAGAGAATAAATGAAGTTTTATATGCGAGGGGCTTGGACATCCAACAGGCGTGGGTGAGCATGTTAGGAGTGGAAACAAGTGTTTTTATGACATGAACAGCTGTTAAAGTGTGAGCAAGGTAACATTTATGAAGGGTTTCAGTTACTTTATCATTTATGTCCTCCAAAATAAAAATGTTCTCACTTGGCTCAAATTATTATTATAATCATGGGGGAGCACTAAACCCATAGGATTATACAGCGCATGTGGGGGGGGTGTAACACATTCAGGCTCAATCCAGAGAACTGGAGCACAGATCCAATTCCCTAGATCAAGAGCCCCTCACCAGCATTAAGGAACCTCCCTAGATGGGACTTGGCTCATAACTCCCTAAATTTACACCCAGTGCATCCTAAGGTCTCCTTCCCTCTCTTTCTCTTTTTTTCTCTCTCTCCTCTACACTCCTCTTGTCCCCATGTGCATACTCACTGTTACCCACTTGTCACATCCCACCCTTATTTTAATCCACATAAATCATGAATGTATTCACTTATATTCCCTCTTTCCTTCCCTTAAGTGATCATTTAATTTTACCGCTTCTCTTAGCTCTAATTCTCTCTGGTACACCTGACTTCCTCTCATTTACACCTCTCACTGAAATTTTCCTACCCTCTTTTTTTGTGTGTGAGTGTATGTATAATATTTAGATAGCAAGGAAAAAAGTGAAAGGGTGAAAATTCTAACGTTTACTGTACGACATTTTTCCCTTAAGCTACTTTCCTTCCAGCTTTGATCTCTGCTGCTTCTTCTAGGAAAGACTTTTGATTCTGTTTTCCGTTGTCTCGTCCCTTCCCAGTGCCACTGTTCGGTCTCTCTTTGGCATGCAAATTGGGTCATCCAGAGTGGAACCCCCGTGTATCATGTTCCCAAGTTGCCTACCAGCAGGGGCTACGGCTACGGGTGGTGTGGGTCAACCAGTGGGCTGGGTCGACCAGTGGGCTGGGTCGATCAGTGGGCTGAGTCGACCAGTGGGCTGGGTGGACCAGTGGGCTGGGTCGACCAGTGGGTTGGGTCGACCAGTGGGTGGGTCGACCAGTGGGCTGGGTCGACCAGTGGGCTGGGTTGACCAGTGGGCTGGGTCGACCAGTGGGCTGGGTTGACCAGTGGGCTGGGTCGACCAGTGGGCTGGGTCGACCAGTGAGCTGGGTCGACCAGTGAGCTGGGTCGACCAGTGGGCTGGGTCGACCAGTGAGCTGGGTCGACCAGTGGGCTGGGTCGACCAGTGGGCTGGGTCGACCAGTGAGCTGGGTCGACCAGTGAGCTGGGTCGACCAGTGGACTGGGTCGACCAGTGGGCTGGGTCGACCAGTGGGCTGGGTCGACCAGTGGGCTGGGTCGACCAGTGGGCTGGGTCGACCAGTGGGCTGGGTCGACCAGTGGGCTGGGTCGACCAGTGGGCTGGGTCGACCAGTGGGCTGGGTCGACCAGTGGGCTGGGTCGACCAGTGGGCAGGGACTCTAGTCAACTAGACAATAAGAAAGAACAGAAAAAAAATGAACTCCAAATAAGACGGACGTGTTCACAAGCACTACAGTTCCTTGTTATCTGCCTGGTACTGTGTTATCTGCCTGGTACTGTGTTATCTGCCTGGTACTGTGTTATCTGCCTGGTAATGTTTTATCTGCCTGGTACTGTGTTATCTGTCTGGTACTGTATTATCTGCCTGGTAGTGTGTTATCTGCCTGGTACTGGCCTCTACAAAAATTCAAAACTCTGTTACTCCAGGATTCGTTAAATTAGATAAGGTTAGTTTACGTTATTTTAAACTAGGTTTGGATCGCAAAGCATCCCAAACGAGAGTGTTATTCCTTATGTCCCATAACCCCAGCCCCATACACCTCAAAGTACGCAAGTGGCCCAGGAGCTGTAACTTGTACCCCATAACTACAGTAGTATTAGTTTCCGTAGTGATAGTGTGATTGTTATATCTGCTAGTAAATAGTTTCAGGGACAATCATCCCTCCTGCCCGATCTCGTACAAGACCAGTGTCAAGCAGTGCCAGTCATGCAGTGAAAGCATCGTCAGACAGTGCCACTTATGCAGTGAAAACAGTTTCAGGCAGTGCCAGTCACACAGTGAGACCAGTGTAAAACTGTGCCAGTCATGCAGTGAAAGCATCGTCAGACAGTGCCACTTATGCAGTGAAAACAGTTTCAGGCAGTGCCAGTCACACAGTGAGACCAGTGTAAAACTGTGCCAGTCATGCAGTGAGACCAATGTCAGATAATGCCAGTCATGCAGTGAGACCAGTGTCAGGCAGTGCCAGTCAGGCAGTGAGACCAATGTCAGACAGTGCCAGTCAGGCAGTGAGACCAGTATCAGGCAGTGCCAGTCACGCAGTGAGTTGCCAAACAGTGCCAGAGTCAAGCAGTGCCATGTTATATTGGTCAAGCGGTGCCAGATTTAGGCAGTATCAGGATCATGCAGTGAGAATGAAGCAGTGCCTTCTCATATCGTCGGCACTAAGGCTAAACCCTTCTTACCCACAATACCTGGAAAATACATACCAGCTCACACAACACAGTCTCAGTCTTACACGAACTATCATCATTCCAGAAGAAAGATGAACAAAAAAAAGTGAATACTCAATATTCAAGGCCATATTATACCCTTAATTTAAACCACTGAATTAAAACCACTAAAATGCAGAGCTTCGCTTGGCCACTGAGAAAGGGATCTAACACTCTTAAAATATCCGAGAAGATATTTGAGAATGGAGGATTAAGTAACAACAAAATGGGATATCAACTTACTCCTGAGTAACAAGAGTTTAAAAGTCAACTTTTCACAGGAATTACATTCCAGACTCTTATTCCCTGGGAATAATTAAGTTTATTTAGGTACGGTTACACATATAGTTGTACAAATTATCATACATACCTGGAGGTTACCTGGAGGTTATTCCGGGGATCAACGCCCCCGCGGCCCGGTCCACGACCAGGCCTCCCGATGGATCAGGGCCTGATCAACTAGGCTGTTACTGCTGGCCGCACGCAGTTCGACGTACGAGCCACAGCCCGGCTGATCCGGCACCGACTTTAGGTATCTGTCCAGCTCTCTCTTGAAGGCAGCCAGGGGTTTATTGGCAATTCCCCTAATGCTTGATGGGAGGCTGTTGAACAGTTTTGGGCCCCGGACACTTATGGTGTTTTCTCTTAGTGTACCAATGGCGCCCCTACTTTTTATTGGCGGCATTTTGCATCGCCTGCCCAGTCTTTTACTTTCGTAGGGAGTGATTTCTGTGTGCAGATTTGGGACCATTCCTTCCAAGATTTTCCAAGTGTAGATTATGATATATCTCTCCCTCCTGCGTTCCAACGAGTACAAGTCAAGTGCTTCCAAGCGTTCCCAGTAGTTAAGGTGCTTGACAGAACTTATACGTGCAGTAAAGGATCTCTGTACACTCTCTAGATCTGCGATTTCACCTGCTTTGTATGGAGATGTTTATGTACAGCAGTATTCCAGCCTAGAGAGAACAAGTGATTTGAAAAGGATCATCATGGGCTTGGCATCTCTCGTTTTGAAAGTTCTCATTATCCATCCTATCATTTTCTTTGCACGTGCGATCGTGGCACTGTTGTGATCCTTGAAAGTGAGATCCTCAGACATTACTACTCCCAGGTCCCTTACATTATTTTTCCGCTCTATTGTATGGTCGGAGTCAGTAGTATACTCTGTTCTAGTTATTATCTCCTCCAGTTTTCCATAACGGAGTAGTTGGAATTTGTCCTCATTGAACATCATATTGTTTACCGTTGCCCACTGGAAAACTTTGTTTATATCTTCTTGGAGGTTAACCGCGTCCTCAGCAGATGACAGCCTCATGCAGATCCTAGTATCATCCGCAAAGGATGATACGGTGCTGTGGTGTATATCTCTGTTTATGTCTGATATGAGGATAAGGAATAAGATGGGGGCGAGTACTGTGCCTTGTGGAACAGAGCTCTTCACTATGGCAGCCTCCGATTTAACTCTGTTGACCACTACTCTTTGTGTTCGATTTGTTAGGAAGTTGAAGATCCATCTCCCCACTTTCCCAGTTATTCCTTTAGCACGTATTTTATGGGCTATTACGCCATGATCGCATTTGTCAAATGCTTTTGCAAAGTCTGTGTATATTACATCTGCATTCTGATTTTCTTCCAGTGCATCCAAGGCCATGTCATAGTGATCCAGTAGTTGTGAGAGGCAGGAGCGACCTGCCCTGAACCCATGTTGCCCTGGATTGTGCAGATTTTGGGAATCCAGGTGATTTGCAATCCTGCTTCTTAGCACTCTTTCAAAGATTTTTATGATGTGGGATGTCAGAGCTATTGGTCTATAGTTCTTAGCTAATGCTTTGCTGCCACCTTTATGGAGTGGGGCTATATCCGTTGTTTTAAGTGACTGTGGAATTTCACCCATGTCCAAGCTCCTCCTCCATAGTGTACTTAGGGCACGCGAGAGGGGTTTCTTGCAGTTCTTAATGAAAACAGAGTTCCACGAGTCTGGGCCTGGGGCTGAGTGCATAGGCATGTTGTCAATGGCTTTTTCGAAATCTATCGGAGTTAGGGTAATGTCGGAAATCTGGCATACATTTATGGAGTTTTGAGGCTCATTCATGAAGAAATTATTTGGGTCGTCGATCCTCAGACCGATTAGTGGTTCACTAAACACAGAGTCGTACTGGGATTTCAATATTTCACTCATTTCCTTGTTGTCGTCTGTGTAAGTCCCATCCTGTCTGAGTAAGGGCCCGATACTAGATGTGGTATTTGCCTTGTTTTTGGCATATGAAAAGAAATATTTTGAATTTCTTTCAATTTCACTAATAGCTTTAAGCTCCTCCTGCCTCTCCTGGTTCCTGTAAGAGTCATTTAGCTTAAGTTCGATAGTTTCCACTTCCCTGGTCAGCGCCTCCCTTCGTGTATCAGATATTCTAGCACTCCTGAGGAGCTCAGTGACTCTTCGTCGTCTTCTGTAGAGGGAGCGTCTTTTTCTCTCCAGTTTACTCCTGCTCTTCTTCTTTCTTAGGGGAATATGCCTAGAACATGCTTCGGCTACCAGGCAGTTGATCCTTTCAAGGCACTGGTTTGGGTCCATGTCATTTAAGACATCTTCCCAACATGTTTCGTTTAGGACATGGTTTACCTGGTCCCAGTTGATGTTCTTGTTGTTGAAATTGTATTTTGTGAAGACACCTTCACAGGTACATGCATTCTGTTGTTCAGGACCCCTATGCATGTATGTCTGGACTTCGATTAGATTGTGATCGGAATTAGTTGTTTTTGATATTCTTATGTCTCTTATCAGGTCCTCATTATTTGTGAAGATAAGGTCAAGTGTGTTTTCTAGTCTTGTTGGCTCCACTATCTGCTGGCTTAAGGTGTGTTTTTCGCAGAGACTTAGTAGCTCATGTGTGTGTGACCTTTCATCTGCGCTACCTCCGGGGATTGTTTCAGCTATAACATTATTTGCTACATTCTTCCATTTTGTATGCCTTAGGTTGAAATCACCAAGCAGTAAGATGTTTGGGGATGGAGCTGGAAGGTTTTCCAAACAGTAATCGATTTTCAGTAGCTGTTCCTTGAACTGTTGGGAGGTTGCATCTGGTGGCTTGTATACAACCACAACGACTAGGTTTTGGTTCTCGATCTTTATTGATAGAACTTCAACTACCTCATTTGTGGTGTTCAGCAACTCCGTGCAGATAAGGGACTCTTTGACATACAGGCCAACCCCCCCTTGTTGCCTGTTTTTTCTGTCGCATCTAAAAAGGTTGTAACCACTTATCCATAGTAACATATGCAAAACAACCACGGGGAAAGTAGAATGATAGCTCTAGGTCTTTCGTACTGCAATCAACACATCATCAGGAGCTTGCAAAATTGCAGAAAAGAGGAGGATGTCCAAGCAAGTACGTTCCCGAAGGACGTCTTCACTGGAGTGAAGACGCCCTTTGGGAACGTACTTGCTTGGACATCCTCTTCTTTTCTGCAATTTTACAAGCTCCTGATGATGTGTTGATTGCAACACGAAAGGCCTAGAGCTATCATTCTACTCCCCCCGTGGTTACTTTGCATCTTGTATCGTCTGGACAAGATGCTAAGTCAGTGATGATCCTTTTTAAATCACTTATTCTCTCTAGGCTGGAATACTGCTGTACATTAACATTCCCATCCAAGGCAGGTGAAACTGCAGAACTAGAGAATGTACAGAGAACCTTTACTGCACGTATAAGTTCCATCAAACACCTTAACTACTGGGAGCGCCTGGAAGCACTTGACTTGTACTCACTAGAGCGCAGGCGAGAGAGACTTTTCATAATCTACACCTGGAAGATTCTGGAGGGACCGGTCCCTAATATGCACACAGCAATCACTCCAAACGAAAGCAAAAGACTTGGCAGGAGATGCAACATACTCCCAGTGAAAAGTAGGGGCGTCACTGGTACACTACGAGAAAACACAATAAGTGTCCGGGGCCCAAGGCTGTTTAACAGCCTCCCACCAGCAATAAGGGGCATTACGGGAAGACCCCTGGTTGTCTTTAAGATGGAGCTGGACAGATACCTAAAGACGGTGCCGGATCAGCCGGGCTGTGGTTCATACGTTGGATTGCGTGCGGCCAGCAATAACAGCCTCGTTGATCAGGCCCTGATCCACCGGGAGGCCTGGTCGTGGACCGGGCCGCGGGGGCGTTGATCCCCGGAATGCCCTCCAGGTAGACTCCAGGTATGTGTAAATTACCTAGAATATCTCCAGAAAAAGTTACAGCGATTTATTTACACCTGGGAATCTCTGTCTCTCGACCTAGAAAGAAAGGTTCTGCTCTGTACCATAACTCTCAATCGCCTCTCCTAGTCTGCACTCCTTCCTTGACCTCATAAAGACCTCATATATCCTGTTGCCTCATGAGACAACAGGATGAAGGGATTAGCCCACACTCTCCCTGACGGGAAATTTGAGACAACGGTTACAAGACCTCACCCGAGGGTCAGGCAGTGACTTGGCCAGGCAGTGACTGGGTGAGGTGGTGACTGGGTAAGGTAGTGATTGGGTAAGGCGGTGATCAGGTGAGGCAGTGACTGTGTAAGGCAGTGATTGGGTAAGGCAGTGATTGGGTGAGGCAGTGACTGGGTGAAGTAGTGACTGGGTGAAGCAGTGACTGGGTGAGGCAGTGATTGGGTGAGGCTATGACTGGGTAAGGCAGTGATTGGATAAGGCAGTGATTGGGTGAGGCAGTGACTGGGTAAAGCAATGACTGGGTAAGGTAGTGACTGGGTGAGGCAGTGACTGGGTAAGGTAGTGACTGGGTGAGGCAGTGACTGGGTAAGGTAGTGATTGGGTAAGGCGGTGATCAGGTGAGGCAGTGACTGTGTAAGGCAGTGATTGGGTAAGGCAGTGATTGGGTGAGGCAGTGACTGGGTAAGGTAGTGACTGGGTAAGGTAGTGACTGGGTGAGGCAGTGACTGGGTGAAGTAGTGACTGGGTGAAGTAGTGACTGGGTGAAGCAGTGACTGGGTGAGGCAGTGATTGGGTGAGGCTATGACTGGGTAAGGCAGTGATTGGATAAGGCAGTGATTGGGTGAGGCAGTGACTGGGTAAGACAGTGACTGGGTAAGGTAGTGACTGGGTGAGGCAGTGACTGGGTAAGGTAGTGACTGGGTGAGGCAGTGACTGGGTAAGGCAGTGACTGGGTGAGGCAGTGGCTGGGTGAGGCAGTGATTGGGTAAGGCAGTGACTGGGTGAGGCAGTGGCTGGGTGAGGCAGTGACTGGGTGAGGCAGTGACTGGATGAGATAGTGGCTGGGTGAGGCAGTGGCTGGGTGAGGCAGTGGCTGGGTGAGGCAGTGATTGGGTGAGGCAGTGATTGGGTAAGGCAGTGACTGGATGAGATAGTGGCTGGGTAAGGCAGTGGCTGGGTGAGGCAGTGGCTGGGTGAGGCAGTGATTGGGTAAGGCAGTGACTGGGTGAGGCAGTGGCTGGGTGAGGCAGTGACTGGATGAGATAGTGGCTGGGTAAGGCAGTGGCTGGGTGAGGCAGTGGCTGGGTAAGGCAGTGATTGGGTAAGGCAGTGACTGGGTGAGGCAGTGACTGGGTGAGATAGTGGCTGGGTGAGGCAGTGACTGGGTGAGGCAGTGGCTGGGTGAGGCAGTGATTGGGTGAGGCAGTGATTGGGTTACCAGAGCCAGGAAGTGCCAGAGCCAGGCAGTGTCAGGGGCAAAGCAGTGCCACAGGCAGGCAGTGCCACCTTCCTCATTTCTCTCTTACAGCTAAACCTATATGCAAATTTTTCATCCTGTCATACCAGTTCACGTATTTGAAAACAGAATGTCAAGCGTTTACCTAGTGAAGAGATTTCTATTGTATCTGTGTCCAACATGCTTAATTTGTTGTGTCCAACATGTTTATTTAGTTGTGGCCAACATGTTTATTTAGTTGTGTCCAGCATGTTTATTTTGTGTCCAACATGTTTATTTAGTTGTGGCCAACATGTTTATTTAGTTGTGGCCAACATGTTTATTTTGTTGTGTCCAACATGTTTATTTAGTTGTGGCCAACACAGTTGTTGCGTTTAACAAACTTGAGTTGTAACCAACACAACAGTTTCGTTGAGGCCAACATACTTATTTTGTTGTGGCCAATTTTTATTTTATCTCTTCTATTCCGTAATCCCTACTAAATCTTTGTGATCCCAGTTACGGGTCTTTTATCCAGGCACCAACTTCGTTATCCCAGCTGCAGCTCTGTTACACCAGGTTCCAACTTAGTTATCCTGGCTTCGACATCATTATCTCAGAGATCCTGATATACTATCTCGTCTGTTAGGTTATTAACCTAGCTTGTGTTGCTTTATCCCAGCATTAACATAGTTATCCCAGCTTTAGCATTATTATCCTAGCTCCTGATATGTTATCCAGACTCCGGCATCATTATTTCATGTAAATGGAGCGTTCCAGTTTTGATTTCTTTTACTAGGCTTCTTTAGTAATGGATATTGACGTTTTTACCATAAGAAAATACGTATATGATTTATGACGTGAGGACATGTTTAGTATAGGTGCTCGTTCCTTAAGCGGATGTGACCTGACTTGACCTGACTAGGCTGGGTCATTGGCTTAGGCCGGTGGGAGACTTGGACTTGCATCGCATGGGACAATAGGCCTGCTGCAGTGTTCTTTCTTAATGTTGTACAAGAATGGTATACAATACCGACAAGATGAAATTGATGTTGCACACGTGTCTCAATTTCTTAATGTTCTTATAGAAGAGTAGGCCTGGAGGCTAAAGCTCCCGCTACACACACGGAGGGCCCGGGTTCGATTCCCGGCGGGTGGAAACATTTCGACACGTTTCCTTACACCTGTTCTCCTGTTCACCTAGCAGCAAATAGGTACCTGGGTGTTAGTCGACTGGTGTGGGTCGCATCCTGGGGGACAAGATTAAGGACCCCAATGGAAATAAGTTACAGTCCTCGATGACGCACTGACTTTCTTGGGTTATCCTGGGTGGCTAACCCTCCGGGGTTAAAAATCCGAACGAAATCTTATCTTATCTTATCTTTACTCTCTCTCTCTCTCTCTCTTTCTTCCCTCTCCCTCTCCATACTCTACCTTTCTTCCCTCTCCCTTCCTGCAAAAGCAATATAGATGTAAGCACTTTGTAAACACTGGATTCAACTGGATACAAAACAAGGGATGGTAGTGGCTACCAGCACCTCCACGCTAGTTCACGTAGTAGTACCCAGGACCATCACTTAGCGGGAGACCATCTACGACATAATAGTTACTGCCCTCCAAACAAGTCTTACCACATATATGCCTGAAATGCATATATATATATATATATATATATATATATATATATATATATATATATATATATATATATATATATATATAAGATAAGATAAGATAAGATTTCGTTCGGATTTTTAACCCCGGAGGGTTAGCCACCCAGGATAACCCAAGAAAGTCAGTGCGTCATCGAGGACTAACTTATTTCCATTGGGGTCCTTAATCTTGTCCCCCAGGATGCGACCCACACCAGTCGACTAACACCCAGGTACCTATTTGCTGCTAGGTGAACAGGACAACAGGTGTAAGGAAACGTGTCGAAATGTTTCCACCCGCCGGGAATCGAACCCGGGCCCTCCGTGTGTGAAGCGGGAGCTTTAGCCACCAGGCCACTTATACAACACTTATACAACACATGTGAATCTTTAAAGATTCTTATGTGTTGCATAAGTGTCTCAATTCTTCAACTTGTCGGTTTTCTAAACCATTCATCACATCTGTCAGACACTGCAACATCATGGAATCTTGGAACAAAGACTTCAACGCTTGCCCAACCTTTGGACGACGACCTACTTACACAAGTGACAAGTCCCACTGTGATCCCGCCTCCTCCTGCTTCGACTCATCTGACTGCAGTATATAAGTCACCTCTCTGGCCCTATGCTGCACTTCCTACAAGAGTGATGGACTGAACACATCGATTCCAGGTTGAGGGACTGATTACCTCAAACTTCTCCTCTCCTTACCCATTTCTACTTTGTATTGGACTGATGAAGCCACTGTGTGGCGAAACGTTTCTTCAATAAAGATTCCCATGTGTTGCATAAGTGTCTCAATTCTTCAACTTGTCGGTTTTCTAAACCATTCATCATATATATATATATATATATATATATATATATATATATATATATATATATATATATATATATATATATATATATATATATATATATAGAGAGAGAGAGAGAGAGAGAGAGAGAGAGGTAGTAGGTTGGTAGACAGCAACCACCCAGGGAGGTACTACCGTACTGCCAAGTGAGTGTAAAACGAAAGCCTGTAATTGTTTTAAATGATGGTAGGATTGCTGGTGTCTTTTGTCTGTCTCACAAATATGCAAGATTACAGGTACGTCTTGCTACTTCTACTTATTCTTAGGTCACACTACACATACATGTACATGTTTATTTTTAATAGTTCTTGATCTTATTACTTTTCCTTTTATATCCATGGGGAAGTGGAATTAGAATCTTTCCTCCGTAAGCCATGCGTGTTGTAAAAGTCAACTAAAATGCCGGGAACAATGGGCTAGTAACCCATTTTCCTGTAATAATTACTAAAAAGAATAAGAAGAAAATTGTCAAAGTGGGAAGTCTGAATGTGCGTGGATGTTGTGCGAATGATAAGAAAGAGAAGATTGTGGATGTTATGAATGAGAAGAAGCTGGATGTCATGGCTTTAAGTGAAACAAAGCTGAAGGGGGTGGGAGAGTTTCAGTGGAGAGGAATAAACGGGATTAGGCCAAGAGTTTCAAATAGAGTTAGAGCTAAAGAAGAAGTAGCAATAATGTTGAAGGATAAGTTATGGCAGGAAAAGAGGGACTATAATTGTATTAATTCAAGGAGTATGTGGAGTAAAATAAAGGTTGGATGTGAAAAGTGGGTTATAGTAAGCTTATATGCACCTCGAGAAGAGAGAAGTGTAGAGGAGAGAGAGAGATTTTGGGAAATGTTGAGTGAATGCGTGGGGAGTTTCGAACCAACTGTGAGAGTAATGGTGGTTGGGGATTTCAATGCTAAAGTGGCCAAAAATGTTGTGGAGGGAGTAGTAGGTAAATTTGGGGATGCCAGGGGTAAATGAAAATGGGGAGCTTTTAATTGAGCTATGTGTAGAAAGAGGTTTGGTAATAAGTAATACATATTTTATGAAGAAGAGGATAAATAAATATACAAGGTATGATATAGCACGTAATGAAAGTAGTTTGTTAGATTATGTATTGGTGGATAAAAGGTTGATGAGTAGGCACCAGGATGTACACGTTTATAGAGGGGCAACTGATATATCGGATCATTATTTAGTTGTAGCTACAGTTAGAGTAAGAGGTAGATGGGAAAAGAGGAAAATGGCAACAACAAGCAAGAGGGAAGTGAAAGTGTGTAAACTAAGGTAGGAAGTTCTGGTGAGATATAAGCAACTATTGGCAGAAAGGTGGGCTGGTGCAAGTATGAGTAGTGGAGGGGTTGAAGAGAGTTGGAATAGTTTTAAAAATGCAGTATTAGAATGTGGGGCAGAAGTTTGTGGTTATAGGAGGGTGAGTGCAGGAGGAAAGAGGAGTGACTGGTGGAATGATGAAGTAAAGGGTGTGATAAAAGAGAAAAAGTTAGCTTATGAGAGGTTTTTACAAAGCAGAAGTGTTATTAGAATCGTAGAGTATATGGAGAGTAAAAGAAAGGTAAAGAGAGTGGTGAGAGAGTGCAAAAGGAGAGCAGATGATAGAGTGGGAGAGGCACTGTCAAGGAATTTTAATGAAAATAAGAAAAAAAAAATTGGGGTGAGTTAAACAAGAAAGCCTAGAGAACGAATGGATTTGTCAGTTAAAAACAGAGTAGGGGAGTTAGATGTGGAGATGGAGGTTTTGGGTAGATGGCGAGAATATTTTGAGGAACTTTTAAATATCGACGAAGGGAAGCGGTAATTTCATGCACTGACCAGGGAGGTATACCATCTTTTAGGAGTGAAGAAGAACAGGATGTGAGTGTGGGGGAGGTGCGTGACGCATTACGTAGAATGAAAGATGGTAAAGCAGCTAGAACTGACGGGATCATGACAGAAATGTTAAAATTGGGGGGGATATAGTGTTGAAGTGGTTGGTATTTTTAATAAATGTATGAAAGAGGGTAAGATACCTAGGGAATGGCGGAGAGCATGTATAGTCCCTTTATATAAAGGGAAGGGGGACAAAAGAAATTGTAAAAATTATAGAGGAATAAGTTTACTGAGTATACCAGGAAAAGTGTACGGTAGGGTTATTATTGAAAGAATTAGAGCTAAGACAGAATGAAGGATTACGGATGAGCAAGGAGATTTCAGAGTGGGTAGGGGATGTGTAGATCAAGTGTTTACATTGAAGCATATATGTGAACAGTATTTAGATAAAGGTAGGGAAGTTTTTATTGCATTTATAGATTTAGAAAAGGCATATGATAGAGTGGATAGGGGAGCAATGTGGCAGATGTTGCAAGTATATAAAATAGGTGGTAAGTTACTAAATGATGTAAAGAGTTTTTATGAGGATAGTGAGGCTCAGGTTAGGGTGTGTAGAAGAGAGGGAGACTACTTCCCGGTAAAAGTAGGTCTTAGACAAGGATGTGTAATGTCACCATGGTTGTTTAATATATTTATAGATGGGGTTGTAAAAGAAGTAAATGGTAGGGTGTTCGGGAGAGGGATGGGATTAAATTATGGGGAATCAAATACAAAATGGGAATTGATACAGTTGCTTTTTGCTGATGATACTGTGCTTATGGGAGATTCTTAAGAAAAATTGCAAAGGTTAGTGGATGAGTTTGGGAATGTGTGTAAAGGTAGAAAGATGAAAGTGAACATAGAAAAGAGAAAGGTGATGTGGGTATCAAATGATTTAGTTAAAGAAAAATTGGATATATTGGAGAGGAGGAGTATGGAAGAAGTGAATGTTTTCAGATACTTGGGAGTTGACGTGTCGGCGGATGGATTTATGAAAGATGAGGTTAATCATAGAATTGATGAGGGGAAAAAGGTGAGTGGTGCATTGAGGTATATGTGGAGACAAAAAACATTATCAATGGAGGCAAAGAAGGGAATGTATGAAAGTATAGTAGTACCAACACTCTTATATGGGTGTGAAGCTTGGGTTGTGAATGCAGCAGGGAGGAGGCGGTTGGAGGCAGTGGAGATGTCCAGTCTAAGGGCAATGTGTGGTGTAAATATTATGCAGAAAATTCGGAGTGTGGAAATTAGGAGAAGGTATGGAGTTAATAAAAGTATTAATCAGAGGGCTGAAGAGGGGTTGTTGAGGTGGTTTGGTCATTTAGAGAGAATGGATCAAAGTAGAATGACATGGAGAGCATTTAAATCTGTAGGGGAAGGAAGGCGGGGTAGGGGTCGTCCTCGAAAAGGTTGGAAGGAAGGGGTAAGGGAGGTTTTATGGGCGAGGGGCTTGGACTTCCAACAGGCGTGCATGAGTGTTTTTGATAGGAGTAAATGGAGACGAATGGTATTTGGGACCTGACGATCTGTTGGAGTGTGAGCAGGGTAATATTTAGTGAAGGGATTCAGGGAAACCGGTTATTTTTAAACAGCCGGACTTGAGTCCTGGAAATGAGAAGCACAATACCTGCACTCTAAAGGAGGGATTCGGGATATTAGCAGTTTGGAGGCATATGTTGTATATCTTTATAGGTATATGCTTCTAAACTGTTGTGTTTTGAGCACCTCTGCAAAAACAGTGATTATGCATGAGTGAGGTGAAAGTGTTGAATGATGAAAGTATTTTCTTTTTGGGGGGATTTTCTTTCTTTTTGGGTCACCCTGCCTCGGTGGGAGACGGCCGATTTGTTAATATATATATATATATATATATATATATATATATATATATGTATATATATATATGTGGATATATATGTATATATATAATGTATATATATACATATATACACATTATATATATATATATATATATATATATATATATATATATGTCGTGCCGAACATGTAAAACTGGTCAATTAGCAAGAACTCATTTAAAATTAAGTCCTTTCTAAAATTTTCTCTTATACGTTTAAAGATATATTTTTATCATTAATGTTAATGTAAAAATTTTTAATTTTGCACCAAAAGAATCTTAGAAAACTTACCTAACCTTATTATAACAAGAACAATTTATTTTAGCCTAACCCAACTATATATATTTTAGATTTGTTTACAATAATTTAATACTAAACAAATACAGTGAAATATATTTTTTTCGTTAGGTTCAGAATGATTTTGGCGAAATTATTACATACACAAGTTTTCACTTGTCCTATATGGCAAGATGAACGTTGCTATTTAAGCCAAGATCGCAAATTCTGCCTATTCGGCACGACATATATATATATATATATATATATATGTGTGTGTGTGTGTGTGTGTGTGTGTGTGTGTGTGTGTGTGTGTGTGTGTGTGTGTGTGTGTGTGTGTGTGTCTGTGTCTGTGTCTGTGTCTGTGTGTCTGTCGTGCCGAATAGGTAAAACTTATGATTATGGTTTAAATAGCAACGCTCTTTTTGCCGAATAAGGCAAGCAAAAATTTGTGTATGCAATAATTTCGCAAAAATAATTCTGAACCTAACGAAAAAAATACATTTCATTGTGTTTTTTATTAAATTATTGTAAACTATCTAAAATATATTTAGTTGGATTATGCTAAATTAAATTGCACTTGTTATAATAAGGTTAGGTACGTTTTCTACGGTTCTTTATTGTAACCACGAACGAGTGGTAATGAATCAGTAACAACACTGCGACTAGCCGAGGATTCGAACCCATATCGTTTTGGTCAGCCTCATGGTAAGCGAAAAATCACACATAACACTGTGAGAGTAAGACACATGTGCAACATCTGGGTATCTTTATTGTAGACGTTTCGCCATCCAGTGGCTTTATCAATACAAATTCCAGGACATAACTTGAAGACAGTAGAACTATGTACAGAAGATGAGGTAATCAGTCCCTCAACCTAGGAGTAGGTGCTGTTCGCACCTACTCCTAGGTTGAGGGACTGATTACCTCATCTTCTGTACATAGTTCTACTGTCTTCAAGTTATGTCCTGGAATTTGTATTGATAAAGCCACTGGATGGCGAAACGTCT
The DNA here is from genome assembly GCF_038502225.1 of Cherax quadricarinatus. Lineage (NCBI taxonomy): Eukaryota > Metazoa > Arthropoda > Malacostraca > Decapoda > Parastacidae > Cherax > Cherax quadricarinatus. The sequence continues at coordinate 36,036,880 of NC_091308.1, forward strand.
ACAATAAAGATACCCAGATGTTGCACATGTGTCTTACTCTCATCTTGTCGGTATTATATACCATTCGTACACAACACATAACACTCTAACCCACAGGACTACGCAATCCTGTGTGTGATTTTCGCTCACTATGAGGCGTGCCAAAACGACATGGTTTCGAATCCTCGGCTAGTTGCTGTGTTGTTGATTCAATACCACTCGTTCGTGGTTACAATTATATTTTTTTATTTTTTTTTATTATCACACTGGCCGATTCCCACCAAGGCAGGGTGGCCCGAAAAAGAAAAACTTTCACCATCATTCACTCCATCACTGTCTTGCCAGAAGGGTGCTTTACACTACAGTTTTTAAACTGCAACATTAACACCCCTCCTTCAGAGTGCAGGCACTGTACTTCCCATCTCCAGGACTCAAGTCCGGCCTGCCGGTTTCCCTGAATCCCTTCATAAATGTTACTTTGCTCACACTCCAACAGCACGTCAAGTATTAAAAACCATTTGTCTCCATTCACTCCTATCAAACACGCTCACGCATGCCTGCTGGAAGTCCAAGCCCCTCGCACACAAAACCTCCTTTACCCCCTCCCTCCAACCCTTCCTAGGCCGACCCCTACCCCGCCTTCCTTCCACTACAGACTGATACACTCTTGAAGTTATTCTGTTTCGCTCCATTCTCTCTACATGTCCGAACCACCTCAACAACCCTTCCTCAGCCCTCTGGACAACAGTTTTGGTAATCCCGCACCTCCTCCTAACTTCCAAACTACGAATTCTCTGCATTATATTCACACCACACATTGCCCTCAGACATGACATCTCCACTGCCTCCAGCCTTCTCCTCGCTGCAACATTCATCACCCATGCTTCACACCCATATAAGAGCGTTGGTAAAACTATACTCTCATACATTCCCCTCTTTGCCTCCAAGGACAAAGTTCTCTGTCTCCACAGACTCCTAAGTGCACCACTCACTCTTTTTCCCTCATCAATTCTATGATTCACCTCATCTTTCATAGACCCATCCGCTGACACGTCCACTCCCAAATATCTGAATACGTTCACCTCCTCCATACTCTCTCCCTCCAATCTGATATTCAATCTTTCATCACCTAATCTTTTTGTTATCCTCATAACCTTACTCTTTCCTGTATTCACCTTTAATTTTCTTCTTTTGCACACCCTACCAAATTCATCCACCAATCTCTGCAGCTTCTCTTCAGAATCTCCCAAGAGCACAGTGTCATCAGCAAAGAGCAGCTGTGACAACTCCCACCCTGTGTGTGATTCTTTATCTTTTAACTCCACGCCTCTTGCCAAGACCCTCGCATTTACTTCTCTTTCAACCCCATCTATAAATATATTAAACAACCATGGTGACATCACACATCCTTGTCTAAGGCCTACTTTTACTGGGAAAAAATTTCCCTCTTTTCTACATACTCTATCTTGAGCCTCACTATCCTCGTAAAAACTCTTCACTGCTTTCAGTAACCTACCTCCTACACCATACACTTGCAACATCTGCCACATTGCCCCCCTATCCACCCTGTCATACGCCTTTTCCAAATCCATAAATGCCACAAAGACCTCTTTAGCCTTATCTAAATACTGTTCACTTATATGTTTCACTGTAAACACCTGGTCCACACACCCCCTACCTTTCCTAAAGCCTCCTTGTTCATCTGCTATCCTATTCTCCGTCTTACTCTTAATTCTTTCAATTATAACTCTACCATACACTTTACCAGGTACACTCAACAGACTTATCCCCCTATAATTTTTGCACTCTCTTTTATCCCCTTTGCCTTTGTACAAAGGAACTATGCATGCTCTCTGCCAATCCCTAGGTACCTTACCCTCTTCCATACATTTATTAAATAATTGCACCAACCACTCCAAAACTATATCCCCACCTGCTTTTAACATTTCTATCTTTATCCCATCAATCCCGGCTGCCTTACCCCCTTTCATTTTACCTACTGCCTCACGAACTTCCCCCACACTCACAACTGGCTCTTCCTCACTCCTACAAGATGTTATTCCTCCTTGCCCTATACACGAAATCACAGCTTCCCTATCTTCATCAACATTTAACAATTCCTCAAAATATTCCCTCCATCTTCCCAATACCTCTAACTCTCCATTTAATAACTCTCCTCTCCTATTTTTAACTGACAAATCCATTTGTTCTCTAGGCTTCCTTAACTTGTTAATCTCACTCCAAAACTTTTTCTTATTTTCAACAAAATTTGTTGATAACAGCTCACCCACTCTCTCATTTGTTCTCTTTTTACATTGCTTCACCACTCTCTTAACCTCTCTCTTTTTCTCCATATACTCTTCCCTCCTTGCATCACTTCTACTTTGTAAAAACTTCTCATATGCTAACTTTTTCTCCCTTACTACTCTCTTTACATCATCATTCCACCAATCGCTCCTCTTCCCTCCTGCACCCACTTTCCTGTAACCACAAACTTCTGCTGAACACTCTAACACTACATTTTTAAACCTACCCCATTCCTCTTCGACCCCATTGCCTATGCTCTCATTAGCCCATCTATCCTCCAATAGCTGTTTATATCTTACCCTAACTGCCTCCTCTTTTAGTTTATAAACCTTCACCTCTCTCTTCCCTGATGCTTCTGTTCTCCTTGTATCCCATCTACCTTTTACTCTCAGTGTAGCTACAACTAGAAAGTGATCTGATATATCTGTGGCCCCTCGATAAACATGTACATCCTGAAGTCTACTCAACAGTCTTTTATCTACTAATACATAATCCAACAAACTACTGTCATTTCGCCCTACATCATATCGTGTATACTTATTTATCCTCTTTTTCTTAAAATATGTATTACCTATAACTAAACCCCTTTCTATACAAAGTTCAATCAAAGGGCTCCCATTATCATTTACACCTGGCACCCCAAACTTACCTACCACACCCTCTCTAAAAGTTTCTCCTACTTTAGCATTCAGGTCCCCTACCACAATTACTCTCTCACTTGGTTCAAAGGCTCCTATACATTCACTTAACATCTCCCAAAATCTCTCTCTCTCCTCTGCATTCCTCTCTTCTCCAGGTGCATACACGCTTATTATGACCCACTTCTCGCATCCAACCTTTACTTTAATCCACATAATTCTCGAATTTACACATTCATATTCTCTTTTCTCCTTCCATAACTGATCATTTAACATTACTGCTACCCCTTCCTTTGCTCTAACTCTCTCAGATACTCCAGATTTAATCCCATTTATTTCCCCCCACTGAAACTCTCCTACCCCCTTCAGCTTTGTTTCGCTTAGAGCCAGGACATCCAACTTCTTTTCATTCATAACATCAGCAATCATCTGTTTCTTGTCATCCGCACTACATCCACGCACATTTAAACAACCCAGTTTTATAAAGTTTTTCTTCTTCTCTTTTTTAGTAAATGTATACATATATGTAAATGTATATATATATATATATATATATATATATATATATATATATATATACATATATATCTATATATATATATATATATATATATATACATATATACAGTGGTCCCCCGCTTTTCGTAGTTCCCGGCAATCGTAAAATTCGCCAATCATAGAGGTATTTTCGTATAAACATGGACTCACTTTTCATAGGTTGACTCGCGAGTCGTAGTTCGTCTGGGACGCGTACCCACGGCGTGAGCCAGGGCGGCAGCCAGTCTGGCATTGTTTACCAGTGAGCGAAGGTCCCCTCACGTGCTCCAGCGAAATATTTCATAATATTCCATTTATTTTAGTGCTTGCAAGTACTAAATAAGCTACCATGGCTCCAAAGAAAGCTCCTAGTGCCAAGCCTGTGGTAAAGAAGGTGAGAAATACGATTGAAATTAAGAAAACCATCATTGAACAATATGAAAGTGGTACAAGTGTGGCCGAACTGTCCAGGATGTATAAGAAACCCTACACAACCTTATGTTCCATAGTGGCCAAGAAAAATGAAATAAAGGATGCTGTTGTTGCAAAGGGAGTAACTATGCTGACAAAAATGAGATCACCAGTACTGGAAGAGGTTGAGAAGTTATTATTGGTGTGGATAAATGAGAAACAATTAGCAGGAGATACTCTTATGACTTCGTTTATTTGTGAAAAGGCTAGGCAGTTGCATGAAGATTTGGTAAAGAAATTGACTGCAAATAGTGGTGAACTGAGTGAATTTAAGGCCAGCAAAGGCTGGTTTGAGAGTTTTAAGAACCGTTCTGGCATACACAGTGTGGTAAGGCATGGTGAGGCTGCCAGTTCGGACCACAAGGCGGCTGAAAAATATGTGCATGAATTCCAGGAGTACATAGAGGCTGAAGGACTGAAACCTGAACAAGTGTTCAATTGTGACGAAACAGGCCTCTTTTGGAAGAAAATGCCAAAGAGGACCTTCATTACACAAGAGGAAAAGGCAATGCCAGGACACAAGCCTATGAAAGACAGGCTGACGCTAATGTTCTGTGCTAATGCTAGTGGGGATTTCAAAGTGAAGCCATTACTAGTGTACCATTCTGAAAATCCCAGAGTGTTCAGGAAAAACAATGTTATGAAGAGTAAATTGTGTGTGTTTTGGAAATCTAATAGTAAGGCATGGGTCACGAGGGAAATTTTCGTCGAGTGGTTCAATGAAGTGTTTGGCCCTAGTGTGAAGGAGTATCTCCTGGAAAAGAAATTGGATCTCAAGTGCCTGCTAGTAATGGACAATGCACCTGCTCATCCTCCAAACTTGGATGACCTAATTTTCGAGGAGTTTGGGTTCATCACAGTAAAGTTCTTGCCCCCGAATACCACTCCTCTCCTCCAACCCATGGACCAGCAGGTTATTGCAAACTTTAAAAAACTCTACACAAAAGCAATGTTTCACAGGTGCTTGACTGTGACCACAGACACTCACTTGACCCTAAGGGAATTTTAGAGAGAACACTTCAGCATCCTCCACTGCATAACCCTTATAGGTATGGCTTGGGAGGGAGTGACTACCAGGACTTTGAACTCTGCCTGGAGAAAACTGTGGCCAGATTGTGTCGACAAGAGGGATTTTGAAGAATTTGGGACTGACCCTAATGAGCCTATGTCTGTTGTAAAATCAATTGTGGCACTGGGGAGTTCCATGGGGGTTGGATGTGAGTTTGGAGGATGTGGAAGAATTGGTGGAAGATCACAATGAAAAGCTCACCACTGAGGAGCTGCAAGAGCTTCAGCAGGAAGAGCAACACATCGCAGCTCAGAATCTTGCTGCAGAGGAGGAAGAGAGATGGAAGAAGGTGCCTTCTTCAGAGACTAAAAAGAGATTTTTACTATGTGGGGTAAGATGGAAAGCTTTATGGAGAAACATCACCCTAACAAGGTTGTTGAAAGCCAGATTGGCAACATGTACAGTGACAAAGTCTTGTGCCATTTTAGGGAAGTGTTAAAGAGACGCCAGAAACACAGCTCTCTCCACAGTTATTTTGTGAGACAGGACTCCAGTGACTCTCAAGGTGGTCCTAGTGGCATTAAGAAACAGAGAAGAGAAGCAACCCCAGAAAAGCAAATGGTACCTGAGGTGTTGATGGAAGGGGATTCTCCTTCCAAACTATAAACAATCCACTCTCTCTCCTCCTCCAGTCTCCCATACACTAAGAAGAATCTTCAATAAAAGTAAGTGTTATGCTGTTAATGTTTCATTCATCATTTCCCATTGTATTGTTTATGTACTACATGCATATTTCATGTTAAAAAATATTTTGTTTTAATACTTCTGGGTGTCAGGAACGGATTAATTGTATTTACATTATTTCTTATGGGGAAAATTGATTCGTAAATCGTAAATTTCGTTTATAGTAACGGCTCCAGGAACGGATTAATTACGAACAACGAGGGACCACTGTATATATATCACATACTATCGCATGTGTGCATTACATGCACATATGCGATAGTACTTTTCGCAGTGCATTGAGTACTATTATATGATGGGCAGCATTGATTTAGAGCTTATCGATCCTGCCTCTCGCACTACTACGATATGGTCTTGGATATGCTGGAAAACAAACAGAATGTAGATGTAGTATACACAGATTTTGCGAAACCCTTTGACAAGTGCGATCATGGTGTATAGCGCACAAAATGCGTGATTAAGGGATAACTGGCAAAGTGGGCAGATGGATCTGCAGCTTTCTAATCAATCGAAACAAAGCGCAACGGTAAATAGAATCTGCCACAGTGAAAAGCTCTGTTCCACAAGGCAGAGTACTTGCCCCCACCCTGTTTCTCATCCTCATATAGAGATTTCAACCATAGCTCCGTGTCATCCTTTACAGACGATACTAGAATATGCATGAGACTGTCATCCACTGTGGACACGGTAAATCTCCAAACAGATATAAACCAATTTTACCAATAGGCAACGGAAAATAATATGATGTCCGGTTAGGATAAATTCCAATTACTCCGTTATGGAAAACTGGAGGAAATAATCGTAGAACTGTAAGTATACCACATACTCTAATCTCAAAACAGAGCGAAAAGTAGTGTGAAGGACATTGGAATATTAATGTCAGAGGAGCTTACCTTCAAGGAACACGACAGTATCACTACCATATTCGAGAAAAATAATATGATGGATAATGAGAACCTTCAAAACAAGGGACACCAAACCAATGATGATCCTTTTAAATCACTTGTTCTCTATAGGCTGAAATACTGCTGTACTTACAGTTCTATTCATTGCAGGTGAAATCGCAGATCTAAGTTCTTCCAGACTTAATTACTGGGAACGTTAGGATTCACTTGATCTGTATTCACCGGAGCGAAGTCAAGAGAGAGAGATGCACCATAATCTACACCTGGAAAATTCTAGATTAACTGGTCCTAAATCTGCACACAGAAATCACTCCCTACGAAAGCAAAAACTGGACAAACGGTGCAACATACCCCCAATGAAAAGTGGAAGGGGTCATTGGTACACTAAGAGAAAACACGGTAAGTGTCCGGGGCCCAAGTCTGTTCAACAGCCTCCCAACAGGCAAAAGGGGAATTGCCATTAGAACTCTGGCTACCTTCAAGAGGGAGCTGGACAAATATCTTAAAGTCAATACCCGATCAACTGGAATGTGATTGGTACTCTGGACTACGTGTGGCCAGAGGTAACAGCCTGGTTGATCATCCTCTGATCCACCGGGAGGCCTGATCAAAGACTGGGCCGCAGGAACGTTGAGCCCTGGAACACCCTCCAGGGGTGCACCATACAGTAGCAAACAGTAAGCATACGTAAGTACCATACAGTAGCACCCTGGGTGCTACTGTATGGTACTTACGTGGTTCATAACTGAGAGAGAGATGGATTTGAACTCGGAAGACAGGTCGTTAGAGCGAGAGAGAGAGAGAGAGAGAGAGAGAGAGAGAGAGAGAGAGAGAGAGAGAGAGAGTGAGAGTGAAAGAGAAGTGGGGAGAAAAGCATGCGAAAAACAACTTAATTGTTGGGCCATGGCCCACTTGTGATTCGCTAGATGCCACTGAGTGGCCCGCCAATACATCACGTGAATATTATTTCCAGCTGCATCTTGACTTTATCCACCAGTCATGTGGATTTTTTTTGACAATTCTCAGTGGGATCTGCTGTCCTGAGATGAAACTCTCAGCATACAAAACTTGTGCAGGAAACAGAGAAGGAAACTTAATTTTGCTGTATTTTGGAATTCGTTAGCTAGTGTATAACCTTTGCCTCTGGCAGTGACGACACGTACCTGTGCACAGTACCTGTGATGCACAGTACCTGTGATGTACAGAGCCTGTGATGATGCACAGTAACTATGATGGTACACAGTACCTGTGATGGTGCACAGCACCTGTGATGGTGCAGAGTAACTGTGATGGTGCACTGTACCTGTGATGATACACAGTACCTGTGATGGTGCACAGTACTTGTGACATAAGAACATAAGAAAGAAGGAACACTGCAACAGGCCTACTGACCCATGCGGAGCAGTTCCATGTCCCCCCCCGGATTAGACCAATGACCCCCCCCCGGATTAGCCCAATGACCCACCCAGTCTGATCATCTCCACTCAAGGATGGAGCACTGCACCAGACCCAGCAGCACAAGCTAGTCAGGTCCAACTCACACCCACCCACACCCACTCATGTATTTATCTAATCTATTTTTAAAACTACACAACGTTTTAGCCTGAATAACTGTACTCGGGAGTTTATTCCACTCATCCACAACTCTATTACCAAACCAGTGCTTTCCTATATCCTTTCTGAATCTGAATTTTTCCAACTTGAAACCATTGCTGCGAGTCCTGTCTTGGCTGGAAATTTTCAGCACGCTGTTTACATCCCCTTTATTTATTCCTGTTTTCCATTTATACACCTTGATCATATCCCCCCTAATTCTACGCCTTTCGAGAGAGTGCAGATTCAGGGCCCTCAGTCTATCCTCATAGGGAAGATTTCTGATACATGGGATCATCTTTGTCATCCTCCTCTGTACGTTTTCCAGAAAATTTATATCCATTCTGTAATACGGTGACGGTGCACTGTACCTATGATGGTGCACAGTACCTGTGATGATGCACAGTGCCTGTGATGATACACAGTACCTGTGATGGTGCACAGTACCTATGATGATAGTACCTGTGATGGTGCACAGTACGTGTGACTGTGCACTGTACCTATGATGGTGCACAGCACCTGTGATGGTGCACAGTACCCATGATGGTGCACAGTACCTATGATGGTGCACAGTACCTGTGGTGTACATTACCTGTGATGATGCAGTTCCTGTGATGGTGTACAGTACCTATGATGGTGCACAGTGCCTGTGATGGTGCGCAGTACCTGCCTACCTGGATTCTACCTGGAGGTTATTCCGGGGATCAACGCCCCTGCTGCCCGGTCCACGACCAGGCCTCCCGGTGGACCAGGGCCTGATCAACCAGGCTGTTATTGCTGGCAGGACGCAGTCCAACGTACGAACCACAGCCAGGCTGATCCGGCACTGACTTTACGTATCTGTCCAGCTCTCTCTTGAAGGCAGCCAGGGGTTTATTGGTTATTCCCCTTATACTTGGAGGGAGGCTGTTGAGCATTCTTGGGCCCCGAACACTTATGGTGTTTTCTCTTAGTGTACCAATTGGGGATATTTTGCATCGCCTGCCCAGTCTCTTACTTTCGTAGGGAGTGATTTCTGTGTGCAGATTCGGGACCATTCCTTCTAGGATTTTCCAAGTGTAGATTATGATATATCTCTCTCTCCTGCATTCCAGCGAGTACAAGTCAAGTGCTTCCAAGCGTTCCCAGTAGTTAAGGTGCTTGACAGAACGTATACGTGCAGTAAAGGTTCTCTGGACACTCTCTAGATCTGCAATTTCACCTGCTTTGAATGGAGATGTTAATGTACAGTAGTATTCCAGCCTAGAGAGAACAAGTGATTTGAAAAGGATCATCATTGGCTTGGCATCTCTCGTTTTGAACATTCTTGTTATCCGTCCTATCATTTTCTTTGCACTTGTGATCGTGGCATTGTTGTGATCCTTGAAAGTGAAATCTTCAGACATTACCACTTCCAGGTCCCTTACATTATTTTTCCGCTCTATTGTATGGCCAGAGTTTGTACTATGCTCTGTTCTAATTATTATCCCCTCCAGTTTTCCTTAACGGAGTAGTTGGAATTTGTCCTCATTGAACATCATATTGTTTTCCGTTGCCCACTGGAAAACTTTGTTTACATCTTTTTGGAGGTTAACTGTGTCCTCAATAGATGACAGCCTCATGCAGATCCTAGTATCGTCTGCAAAGGATGATACGGTGCTGTGGGTTACATCTCTGTCTATGTCTGATATGAGGATGAGGAACAGGATGGGGCGAGTACTGTGCCTTGTGGAACAGAGCTCTTCACTATGGCAGCCTCCGATTTAACTCTGTTGACCACTACTCTTTGTGTTCGATTGGTTAGGAAGTTGAAGATCCATCTCCCCACTTTCCCAGTTATTCCTTTAGCACGTATTTTGTGCGCTATTACGCTATGATCACACTTGTCAAACGCTATTGCAAAGTCTGTGTATATTACATCTGCATTCTGATTTTCTTCCAGTGCATCCAAGGCTATATCATAGTGAACCAGTAGTTGTGAGAGGCATGAGCGACCTGCCCTGAACCCATGTTACCCTGGATTGTGCAGTTTTTGGGAATCCAGGTGATTTGCAATCCTGCTTCTTAGCACTCTTACAAAGATTTTTATGATGTGGGACGTCAGAGCTATTGGTCTATTGTTCTTGGCTAATGCTTTGCTGCCACCTTTATGGAGTGGGGCTATATCCGTTGTTTTAAGTGACTGTGGAATTTCACCCATGTCCAAGCTCCTCCTCCATAGTGTACTTAGGGCACGTGAGAGGGGTTTCTTGCAGTTCTTAATGAACACAGAGTTCCACGAGTCTGGGCCTGGGGCTGAGTGAATGGGCATGTTGTGAATGACTTTTTCAAAGTCTATTGGAGTTACGGTAATGTCGGAAAACTGGCATGCATTTATGGAGTTTTGAGGCTCATTCATGAAGAAATCATTTGGGTCGTTTATCCTCAGACTGATTAGTGGCTCACTAAACACAGTCGTACTGGGATTTCAGTATTTCACCTGTGATGGTGCACAGTACCTGTGATGACGCACAGTACCTGTGATGACGCACAGTACCTGTGATGGTGCACAGTACCTGTGATGATGCACAATACCGTCAAGTAGATGGGCAAGACACAGGTGCAACTATTGGGTGTCTCAGCTGTGAAAACTTTTCGGCTTCTTACTTTCCACTTTTTTTTTCTTTTTTGTCGCTCTACCCACTCTTCTCTCTTCCTGCTCTACTTCTTCTTCTCTCCTCCCCCCCCCCTAACCCCGTCATCTCTCATGTCACTCTTCAGTTTGCACTATTAACTCTCTCACCTCTCGTCTACCTCCCAACTCATTCTCTCTCTCTCTCTCTCTCTCTCTCTCTCTCTCTCTCTCTCTCTCTCTCTCTCTCTCTCTCTCTCTCTCTCTCTCCCCAGTCCACCCGTTCTCCCTCTCCCCTCCCCCCTCCCCCGTCCCCTCCCCCTCCCTCCTCCCCGCAGGAGATTGCCGCATTTCCATACATAATTTCTCATGTCCGTGTATCGTCAGTGATTGAAATATTTGACAGTTTTGTAGATGTTTATTGCTCTGGTATTTTCCCCCTCTCTCTCTCTCTCTCTCTTTCGTTTACCTCCCCTCGTTCTTATTGATCCTCCTTATTTTCCCTTCTCTCCTTCCTCTCATTGCTTTGCTTTTATCTCCTTTTTTTTCTTCGTAACATTTTCTTCCGTTTTCCTTATCGTTTATTTTTTTTTAATCCTCTACCTTCTCGTCCTCCTAATTCTCTACCTGTTTTTCATTCTCTGTCGTCTCTTCTTTGATCTTCTTTCTCCTCTTCCTTTCATTTATTCACTTTTTTTTCATCTTTCATTTCCTCTTTCTTTTTCTCTTCTTCCTTCAAATTTTCTATCTTCTGCTTCCTTTTCTTCGATTTCATAGCCCTCCTCTTCCTCCTCCTCCTCTTCTTCTTCCTCCTCCTCTTCTTCTTCCTCCTCCTCTTCTTCTTCCTCCTCCTCCTCTTCTTCCTCCTCCTCTTCTTCCTCCTCCTCCTCTTCTTCCTCCTCCTCTTCTTCTTCCTCCTCCTCCTCTTCTTCCTCCTCCTCCTCCTCTTCTTCCTCCTCCTCTTCTTCCTCCTCCTCCTCCTCTTCTTCCTCCTCCTCCTCTTCTTCTTCCTCCTCCTCTTCTTCTTCCTCCTCCTCTTCTTCCTCCTCCTCCTCTTCTTCTTCCTCCTCCTCCTCTTCTTCCTCCTCCTCCTCTTCTTCCTCCTCCTCCTCCTCCTCTTTCTCTTTCTCCTTCTCTTTTCCATAAGCATAATTATTATTTACATAATATCGCCCATTATAATATAATCTCAGTTCAGTAACAATATCTGACCTTCATGCAGCTCGAGACCCTTTTCAGACTGCGTGTGCGTGTGCGTGTGCGTGCGAGGGAGCGTGTGAAGGCGTGTGGTGGCGTGATCGTTTGAGTGTGTTTATTTATGTGTGGGTGTGCCTGAATATCTTGTTTGTGTGTACGTGTGTGCGTAACAACCAAGTTGGTGCGTGCGTGTGCGTTTGAGCGTATAGATGGCATGTGCGTGCTTGCTGCCTTGTTTGTTTGTGCGTTCCAGCATGTGAGCAGAGGGTTTGTAGGAGCTACTGTTGTTGTTGTTGTTGTTGTATGTGTGTGTGTGTGCGTGTGTGTGTGTGTGTGTGTGTGTGTGTGCGTGTGTGTTTGCGTGTGTGTGTGTGTGTGTGTGTGTGTGTGTGTGTGTGTGTGTGTGTGTGTGTGTGTGTGTGTGTGTGTGTGTGTGTGTGTGTGTGTGTGTGTGTGTGTGTGTGTAATCACCTAATTCTGGTTGCAGGGGCCGAGACTCAGCTCCTGGCCCCGCCTCTTCACTGATCGCTACTAGGTCCCCTCTCTGCTCCCTGAGCTTTGTCATACCTCGTCTTAAACATATGTATGGTACTGCCTCCACTATATCACTTGCTAGACTATTCCACTTCCTGGCAACTCTATGACTGAAGAAATATTTCCTAACATCCCTGTGATTCGTCTGAGCCTTCAGTTTCCAATTTTGACCCCTTGTTTCTGTGTCCCCTCTCTGGAACATCCTGTCTCTGTCCACCTTATCTATTCCACGCAGTATTTTGTATGTCGTCATCATGTCTCCCCTGACCCTCCTGTCCTCCAGTGTCGTCAGGCCGATTTCCGTCAACCTTTCTTCGTAGGACATTTCCCTGAGCTCCGGAACTAACAATCTTACAAACCTTTGCACTTTCTCTAATTTCTTGTCGTGCTTGACCAGGTGTGGGTTCGAAACTGGTGCTGCATACTCCAGTATGGGCTTGACGTACACAGTGTACCGTATCTTGAACGATTCCTTACGGTTTGCCAGGCGCCAATATGATGCAGCAGTTATTTGGTTGATGTGTGCTTCCGGAGACGTGCTTTGTGTTATGCTCACCCCAGGATCTTTCTCCTTGATTGAGGTTTGCAGTCTTTGTCCACCTAGCCTATACTCTGTCTTTGGTCTTCTTTGCCTTTCCCCAATCTTCATGACTTTGAATTTGGCGGGGTTGAATTCGAGAAGCCAGTTGCTGGACCACGTGTCCAACCTTCCAGGTCTCTTTGAAGTCCTGCCTGATCCTCATCTGATTTAATTCTCTTCATTAACTTCACATCATCTGCGAGCAGTGACACTTCTTTGTCTATCTCTTCCACCATGTCATTCACATATACCAAAAAAAGCACTGGTCCTAAGACTGATCCCTGTGGGACCCCGCTCGTCACAGGCGCCCACTGTGATACCTCATCACGCACCATGATTCGTTGTTGCCTCCCTGTCAGGTATTCTCTGATCCGTTGCAGTGCTCTTCCTGTTATGCGCGCCTGATCCTCCAGCTTCTGCACTAATCTCTTGTGAGGAACTGTGTCGAAGGCCTTTTTGCATTCTAAGAAAATGCACTCAACCCACCCCTCTCTCTCGTGTCTTACTTCTGTTATTTTGTCATAGAACTCCAGAAGGTTTTTGACACAAGATTTGCCTTCCATGAATCCGTGCTGGTTGTCGTTTATATTCTTGTTCCGTTCCAGGTGCTCCACCTCTCTCCTGATAATCTTCTCCATGACTTTGCATACTATACACGTCAGTGACACTGATCTGTAGTTTAGTGCTTCGTTTCTGTCTCCTTTCTTAAAAATGGGGACTACATTTGCCGTCTTCCATACCTCAGGTAGTTGCTCAGTTTCAAGGGATGTGTTGAAGGTTGTGGTTAGTGGCACACACAACATCTCTGCTCCTTCTGTAAGGACCCAAGGGGAGATGTCCGGTTCCATCGCCTTTGATGTATCAAGGTCACTTAGTAGCTTCTGCACCTCTTTCTCAGTTGTTTGTATGTCATCCAACACTTGTTGGTATATTCCCTGGTGGTGTTTCCCTCTGTGCTCTCGTCCCAGAGCCCTTCTTATCACTACTGTAAATACTTCCTTGAATCACGTGTTGAACTCTTGATCGTTGTGAGTTCCCCACCTTCTTTCCCCAGCCTGATCACCTAGTCTTTGGCTATTGTCTTTCTCCTACTGTGGCTGTACAGTAGCTTCGGGTGATTATTATTATTATAATCAATGGGGAAGCGCTAAACCCGGAGGATTATACAGCGCCTGGGGGGGGGGGGATGTGGAAGGCATTCAGGCTTAATTCGGGGAACTGGAGCACAGATCCAATTCCCTAAATCAAGAGCCCCTCACCAACATCAAGGAACCTTCCCTGAGGGGTGCTTCGGGTGAGACTTGGCTTTCGATGCTATGTTGTTTTCGTACTGTCGCTGGGCCTCCCTCCTAATCTGTGAATACTCGTTTCTGGCTCTTCGACTAATCTCCTTATTTTCCTGGGTTCTTTGCCTTCTGCACTTTTTCTGTTCTCTAGTGTAGTCTTGTTGCAAACTTTCGCACTTTCTCTAATTTCCTTGTGTGCGGGCCCAGGTGTGGGTTCCAAACTGGTGCTGCATACTTTAATATAGGCCTGACGTACACGGTGTACAGAGGCCTGAACGACCCCTTACTGAGATGTCAGAAAGCTAGGTTGGCTATTCGCCCATAAGCTGCAGCAGTTTTTTGGCTGATGTGCACCTCAGAAGATATGCTCGGTATTATACTCACCACAAGATCATTTTCCTTGAGCTAGGTTTGTAGTCTTTGGCCCCCTAGGCTGTATTCTGTCTGCAGTCTTTTTTGCCCTTCCCCGATCTTCATGACTTTGCACTTTGTAATAAAGTTGGTAGAATTACCGACAATATGTAAAGTAAAAGGACACAAGTGCAACTAATGTGACATTTATTGTGGAAACGTTTCGCTCTCCAGGAGCTTTATCAAGCCATGGCTTGATAAAGCACCTGGAGAGCGAAACGTTTCCACAATAAATGTCACATTAGTTGCACTTGTGTCCTTTTACTTTACACTTTGCACTTTGCGGGGTTGAACTACGGGAGCCAGTTGCTGGACCAGGCGCGTAGCCTGTCCAGAACCCTTTGTAGTCCTGCCTGGTCCTTCTCTGATTGAATTCTCCTCATTAACTTCATATCGTCTGCAAACAGAGACTTTTGAGTCTTTTCCTTCTGTCATGTCATTTACATATAAAAGAAACAGCACCTGTCCTAGAAGTGACCCCTGTGAATCCTGCTCGTCACAAGCGCGCACTCAGACACCTCTCGTCACTTACCATGAATCGCTGTTGCCTTCCTGTCAGGTATTCTCTGATCCATTGCAGTGCCTACCCTGTTATACCTGCCTGGTCTTTCAGCTTTTGCACTAATCTCTTGTGTGGTACTGTGTCAAAAGCCTTTTTACAGTCCAAGAAAATGCAATCTACCCTCCCCACTCTCTTTTGCTTTACTGCTGTCACCTTGTCATAGAACTCCAGGAGGTTTGTGACACAGGATTTTCCATCCCTGAATCCATGCCGGTTGTAGATAAGCTAATTCCTTTCTAGGTGCTCCACCGCTCTTCTCTTGATAATCTTCTCCATGACTTTGTATATTTGTCAGTGATACTGATATGTAGTTTAATACAGAATGTCTGCCCCCTTTTTTAAAAATTGTGACTACATTTCCTGTCTTCCACACTTCAGGTAGTCGCCCTGTTTCGATGGATGTGTTGAAGAATGTTGTTAGTGGTACACAGAGCACCTCTGCTCCCTCTCTCAGGACTCAGGGAGAGATGTTGTCTGGCCCCATCGACAGTGAGGAATCTAATTCGCTTAGCAGCCTCTTCGCCTCCTCCTCGGTT
This sequence comes from Cherax quadricarinatus, assembly GCF_038502225.1. NCBI lineage: Eukaryota > Metazoa > Arthropoda > Malacostraca > Decapoda > Parastacidae > Cherax > Cherax quadricarinatus. The sequence goes on from NC_091308.1 coordinate 36,052,759, forward strand.
GTATGTATTGTGTCCAGCTCCTGATGGAGTACCCCACCACTCAGTGTTTCTGGAGTCCTTTCTGTCTCCACTGTGAATACTTTAAAAACCACTTGTTGAGCTCCTCATATATTTCTCAGTCATTTCTTGTGAGCTTCTGTCCTTCCTTCTTCAGCTTGATTACTTGGTCCTTTACCGTTGTTTTTCTCCTGATGTGGCTGTACAGCAGCTCTGGGTCGCACTTGGCTTTCGCTGCTATGTCATTTTCGTATTGTCGCTGGGCCTCCCTTCTTACGTGCGCATATTCATTTCTGGCTCTTTGGCTACTCTCCTTATTCTCCAGGGTCCTATGCCTCCTATAATTCTTCCATTCTCTATTGCATTTGGTTTTGGCCTTTCTACACCTCCGGGTGAACCAAGGGCTCATCCTGGCCTTCTCATTTTGTCTGCTGCCTTGCATATTATTGTCACATAGTCATCTCATTAACTGAATTTCCTGCCGGTTCTCTGTCCCACTACACTTCATACAAGAAATTCTTCATGCCTGTGTAATCCCCTCTCTTATAGTTTGGCTTCATTCACCCTACCCTTACTGCTACCCTCTCCACTTGTAACTCCACTATGCATTCTAAGCTCAGAACCACTTGATCACTAGCTCCGTGGGGTCTTTTGTATGTGATGTCCTCAGTATCTGCACTGCTCAAGGTGAATACCAGGTCCAGTCTTGCTGGTTCATCCTCTTCTCTCTCTGGTAGTCTTCCTAACGTGTCCTTGCTGGGTCATCCTCTTCTCTCTCTCTCTGGTAGTCTTCCTAACGTGTTGTTACATGAAGTTTTCTAGTACCACCTCCATCATCTTAGCCCTCCACGTTTCATGGTCCCCATGTGGCTCCAGGATTTTCCAGTCAGTTTCTTTGTGATTGAAGTCACCCACAACCAGTAGCTTTGTTCTTCCTACATGGGCCCTTCTGGCCACTTCAGCCAGTGTGTTAACTATCTCTCTGCTACTCTCATCATATTCATGTCTTGGCCTTCTTGGCTGGACTGAAGTGCTCCTATTGAGTGTGTTGTGTGTGTGTGTGTGTGTGTGTGTGTGTGTGTGTGTGTGTGTGTGTGTGTGTGTGTGTGTGTTCACCTGTATGTACTCACATGTGGTGGTAGGGGTCGATTCACAGCTCCTGACCCAACCTCTTCGATGGTCGCTAATAGGTAGAATCTTTCCTTTCTTCAAGAGACTTATCGTTGCTCTTCTTAAAGCTGTGTGTGGATCCCGACTTTACCCCTTCACTCTACATATTTTTTCCACTTCCTGAACATTCTAAGGCTGAAGAAATACTTCTTAACATCACTCTGTCTCATCTGAGTTATCAATTTTCAGATGTGCCCTCTTGTTCTTACTGCCCATCTCTAAACTATTCTCTCATTGCTCACCCTGTCAATTCCTCTAAGTATTTTGTACGTCGTTATCATGTCCGCCCTAGTCCTCCTGTCCTCCAGCGTCATCAAGCTGAGTTCTCTTAACCTCTCCTCATAGGACATACCCCTTGACTCCGGGACTAGTCTTGCTGCAAACTACATTTTCTCCAATTTATTTGTCCTTCTCCAAGCTTCATAACTTTGCACTTGGTGGTGAGGTTAAACTCCAGAACCCATGTGTCCAACTAGGCTTGCAACCTGCCTTGATCCATTTGTAGCCTTTCCTGGTCCTCGTCCGCTTGCACTGTCCCATTAGTTTTACGTCGTCTACGAATAGGGATACCTCTGACTTTATCCCTTCCAAAATGATATTCATGCCAACAATCGCAGACGGGCGATCTTAATTATGCAGGACAAGCCACGGGGGGGGGGGAATCTTTAGCTCAAGTACTTTCACACTTCTCAGTGCGTCATCAGGAGCTGTGCAATATTGCAAGGGAGCAACCAAAGCAGAGAGAGAGAGGTCTCACAGTAGCGTAGGAGTCACCGGCCACCGTTACCCTTAGTCTGCTCCATGGCTTGTCCTGCATTGACATTCACGTATATAAGAAAAAGCACCGGCCCTAGTACTGATCTTAGTGGAACCCCACTCGTCACATGCACCCGTACCGACACTTAGTCATGGACGATCACTCGTTTTCTTCATCCTGTGAGGTATGCTTCCGAGTACTCGTACTCTGAATCAGCTAGACTTAGGTAACCCCCCATTCTCTCTCTCACCAGCCTTTCCCACATCCTCTCCCTCACCAGCCTCCCGCACATCCTCTTCCTCACCAGCCTCCCACATCCTCTTCCTCACCAGCCTCCCACATCCTCTTCCTCACCAGCCTCCCACATCCTCTTCCTCACCAGCCTCCCCCACATCCTCTCCCCCACCAGCCTTCCCACATCCTCTCCCTCAGCAGCCTTCCCCACATCCTCTCCCTCACCAGCCTCCCCCACATCCTCTCCATCACCAACCTTCCCCCCATTCTCTCCCTCACCAGCCTCCCCCACATCCTCTTCCTCACCATCATTCCCGCATCCTCTCCCTCACCAGCCTCCCCCACATCCTCTCCATCACCAACCTTCCCCACATTCTCTCCCTCACCAGCCTCCCCAACATCCTCTCCCTCACCAGCCTCCCCAACATCCTCTCCCTCACCAGCCTCCCCCACATCCTCTCCATCACCAGCCTTCCCCCCATTCTCTCCCTCACCAGCCTCCCTCACATCCTCTTCCTCACCATCATTCCCGCATCCTCTCCCTCACCAGCCTTCCCCACATCCTCTCCCTCACCAGCCTCTCCACATCCTCTCCCTCACCAGCCTCCCCATATCTTCTCCCTCACCAGCCTCCCCACATCCTTTCCCTCACCAGCCTCCGCACATCCTCTTCCTCACCAACCTCCCCCACATCCTTGTAATCTTATCATCCCATTACCCAGCACCATGGCCATACCGCTTATGTAGATCCCTTTACCCATTAACCATTAGCTCTGGCCAAGAGGCGTGTGGCGTAATGGATAACGGCAGGTGAAAGCCAAAGGCGTCCCGATAATGGCTCGTCTCCATTAACTGCATTGCCAGGTGTAATTGCCCATTGGCTGATGAAAGACTAATGGGTGTGCTCGTATAGGTAGAATTCAAGTAAGGAGATTCTGTTGGTGCTGGTGGTAGTGGTGGTGGTGGTAATGGTAGTAGTAGAAGTGGTGGTAGTGGTGGTAGTGGTGGTGGTGGTGGTGGTGGTGGTCGTGGTGGTAGTGGTAGTGGTGGTAGTAGTGGTGGTGGTGGTATTATTGGTGGTGGTAGTGGTTGTAGTAGTGGTGGTGGTGGTGGTGGTAGTGATGGTGGTAGTGGTGGTGGTAGTGGTGGTGGTAGTTATGGTGGTTGTGGTGGTAATTGTGGTGGTAGTGGTGGTGGTGGCAGTGGTTGTGGTAGTGGTGGTCGTGGTAGTTGTGGTGGCAGTGGTTGTGGTGGCAGTGGTTGTGGTAGTGGTGGTGGTGGTAGTTGTGGTGGTAGTGGTGGTGGGGGTGGTAGTGGTGGTGGTGGTAGTGGTGGTAGTGATAGTTATGGTGGTTGTGACGGTGGTGGTGGTAGTGGTAGTAGTGGTGGTAGTGTTCGTGGCAGTGCTGATAGTGGTTGGGGGTCTTTTTGATGGTGATACTATCATAGTTTTTCTTAGTGGCAATAACGGTGCTTGATGTACTAGTCTTGTTGATTAGTGGTTGTGGTGTCATTCATTTTGAAGATAGTGAAAGCAACGGTGATTTGTTAACATTTTTTTGAAGTTGTGATTGTTGTTAGTGATAGTGCTGATGGTAGTACTGTTACTGATAGTGATGATGGTGCTACTGTTGTTAGTGGTAGTGTTGATGGTGGTACTGTTATTGTTGTCAGTGTTAGTGCTGATGATGGTAACTTTTGTTAGTGATTGTACTGTTGGTGGTACTGTTGTTGTTAGTGATAGTACTGGTGGTGGTACTGTTATTGTTAGTGATAGTACTGATGGTGGTACTGTTATTGTTAGTGATAGTACTGATGGTGGTACTGTTATTGTTAGTGATAGTACTGATGGTGGTACTGTTATTGTTAGTGATAGTACTGATGGTGGTACTGTTATTGTTAGTGATAGTACTGATGGTGGTACTGTTATTGTTAGTGATAGTACTGATGGTGGTACTGTTATTGTTAGTGATAGTACTGATGGTGGTACTGTTATTGTTAGTGATAGTACTGATGGTGGTACTGTTATTGTTAGTACTGATGGTGGTACTGTTATTGTTAGTACTGATGGTGGTACTGTTATTGTTAGTACTGATGGTGGTACTGTTATTGTTAGTGATAGTACTGATGGTGGTACTGTTATTGTTAGTGATAGTACTGATGGTGGTACTGTTATTGTTAGTGATAGTACTGATGGTGGTACTGTTATTGTTAGTGATAGCACTGATGGTGGTACTGTTATTGTTAGTGATAGTACTGATGGTGGTACTGTTATTGTTAGTGATAGCACTGATGGTGGTACTGTTATTGTTAGTGATAGTACTGATGGTGGTACTGTTATTGTTAGTGATAGCACTGATGGTGGTACTGTTATTGTTAGTGATAGCACTGATGGTGGTACTGTTATTGTTAGTGATAGCACTGATGGTGGTACTGTTATTGTTAGTGATAGCACTGATGGTGGTACTGTTATTGTTAGTGATAGCACTGATGGTGGTACTGTTATTGTTAGTGATAGTACTGATGGTGGTACTATTATTGTTAGTGATAGCACTGATGGTGGTACTGTTATTGTTAGTGATAGCACTGATGGTGGTACTGTTATTGTTAGTGATAGCACTGATGGTGGTACTGTTATTGTTAGTGATAGTACTGATGGTGGTACTGTTATTGTTAGTGATAGTACTGATGGTGGTACTGTTATTGTTAGTGATAGTACTGATGGTGGTACTGTTATTGTTAGTACTGATGGTGGTACTGTTATTGTTAGTGATAGTACTGATGGTGGTACTGTTATTGTTAGTGATAGTACTGATGGTGGTACTGTTATTGTTAGTGATAGTACTGATGGTGGTACTGTTATTGTTAGTGATAGTACTGATGGTGGTACTGTTATTGTTAGTGATAGTACTGATGGTGGTACTGTTATTGTTAGTGATAGTACTGATGGTGGTACTGTTATTGTTAGTACTGATGGTGGTACTGTTATTGTTAGTGATAGTACTGATGGTGGTACTGTTATTGTTAGTGATAGTACTGATGGTGGTACTGTTATTGTTAGTGATAGTACTGGTGGTGGTACTGTTATTGTTAGTACTGATGGTGGTACTGTTATTGTTAGTGATAGTACTGGTGGTGGTACTGTTATTGTTAGTACTGATGGTGGTACTGTTATTGTTAGTGATAGTACTGATTGTGGTACTGTTATTGTTAGTACTGATGGTAGTACTCTTATTGTTAGTGATAGTACTGATGGTGGTACTGTTATTGTTAGTGATAGTACTGATGGTTGTACTGTTATTGTTAGTGATAGTACTGATGGTGGTACTGTTATTGTTAGTACTGATGGTGGTACTGTTATTGTTAGTGATAGTACTGATGGTGGTACTGTTATTGTTAGTGATAGTACTTATGGTGGTACTGTTATTGTTAGTGATAGTACTGATGGTGGTACTGTTATTGTTAGTGATAGTACTGATGGTGGTACTGTTATTGTTAGTGATAGTACTGATGGTGGTACTGTTAATGTTAGTGATAGTACTGATGGTGGTACTGTTATTGTTAGTACTGATGGTAGTACTCTTATTGTTAGTGATAGTACTGATGGTGGTACTGTTATTGTTAGTGATAGTACTGATGGTGGTACTGTTATTGTTAGTGATAGTACTGATGGTGGTACTGTTATTGTTAGTGATAGTACTGATGGTGGTACTGCTATTATTAGTGATAGTACTGATGGTGGTTGTTGTTGACGATGGTACTGATTTTAGTAAAGTTTTTGGTGTTGAAAGGTTTCACAATATCTAATGTTTACCAAGAAACAAATGCCACATCAGTATTTAACAATGGCACCAGAAAAAAATAAAGAATAGGTTCTCCTGCTGTAAGGATGACATGAGTGTCGAGGAAAATCGTGTCAACCTTCATAAAAGGACAATTTACTCAGATAAAAATGCCTGATTAGTTGGGTTGCGGTGCCTGCGTTGAAATACTGACAGCTAGCACCTACAACCCAACTGACCAGGCCACCAACCAAGAGGCCTAGTATGGGATCGGGCCGAGGGGGCCATAATTTACAAGTCGACTCACTAATCAGCACACATTCGCACTATTCTCGCAGCAAACAAAAGCAAAAACAAAATCATGCCTAATGAATTTATGAGCTTTTAAACATTCACACGGATTGTTACTGAAACATTTACTGGTGTAGTATACGTAATTTCTCATTTTTTTCCGCAAATTGCTGCATAAAAGATTGTTAACAGCACGGTATTGGAAACACTTTACAATTCAGGGTCCGGGACTGTCCTATGAATATAAAAGAGTGATTAATATTTACTAGCGCAGCTTCCGGAATGCTGAGTGAAATCAGTGAGGTTCCTCAGGGTTCACTCATGGCTCCCCACCTTTTAATATCTCTTTATGTAAATTATTTTGAAACGTGTCTAGGTTGTCAGCGAGTGCGTCGAAGTGACGTCTGCCTGCCGTCTGACGGCAAGCGACGAAAAGGGGCGCATTGCAGAACAGGATTTAATGGGGCAACGTTTCGCTCTATGAAGAGCTTGGTGAAGTGCTTTGTTGCATGCAAAGAGTATGTAAACATATTCGGAGCATGTTAACACACTTAGGCTGCCTCACCAACCAGTGAACCAGGTCACTAAGGGTCTGACGATCGGAGCCCCATTGTCAGATCAGTACCTAGATTCAGCCAATCAATGTGGATCTGGCAATTGTGAAGGTGACATGGCTACCACTCACATGTTCATCCTTGTCATTTTCATTCTACAGCTGGTTGAAGCATAGTGGTCTGCTTTTATCTCTGGGCTGCTGCTCTGCCTTGATTACCGTGGCGTGCATTAATATCTATTACTGTACATAGTGCGTATAGTGTATATGCTTTTTTTACACTTTGTGAACTATATATAATCTAAAGTTTTCAGCTGTGTTTATTTTGCTCCTTTTACACCCAGAATAACAGGCCTTGAGTACCTGGGTTGTAATATGGGTAGCCTGTCTGAGAGCTAGAGCTGGACTTAGAGCAGGAGCTGAGCCTAGAGTTGAAGCTGGAACAGGAAGTAATATTGTAGATAGCTTGCTATCTGGCATTGTGTCAGCTTTGCCAACGCTTGACGAATTTTGTGTGTCAACTTTGCGTTCACTTTGTTATGATCGGTGTTGCTATTGTGTGAGTATTCTGCAGTTGGTTTTGCTATTGCGTGTCAGCCTTGCTATTGTATGTGCGTATTCTGCATTCGGCTTTGGTGCATGTCAGCCTTGTTATCGTCTGAGGATTCTGCAGTCGTACAGTGCATAAGCTTGAGAGTGTATTACAAAAAGCGTGCTATGTTGGGATTAATCCAACCTAGAAGAGTCAGCCGGTTAGTGTCTGAATTCACTCTGTTGAACCTGCCCAAGTTTTCTCTACAGTGTTGTTGGCGAATTGCTCGCTCCATTGGCATTGGGTATAGAAGCCCTCTCACTGCTGTGCAGCTTCGTAACCTTATAAGCGTCAAACTTCGAGCAGAGGAGATGGCGCACCAGACTCCTGTTTTTCCCCTACAGGAGCTAAGCGTAGATCCCCGTTGACATACCTACAAACCAGCAGTGTGAAGCATCGAGGTTATCTGGGGATGAAGGGGGGGGGGGAGTCAGCTGCATTGGTGCTTAAGAGAGTTAGCAAAAATCAATCTTGAGCAGACTAGGGAACAGCGAGCTTATGCTAAGGAAGAGGTTTGATAGAAAAAAAAGAGAGGAGGCAGTTTACACTAGCTGTAAATGACTTTAGTTTGCAAAGAGCAGTACAACTCATTCCTCGTTTCATTGAAGCCAAGCCTGAACAATTTTTCAAAGCATTCGAAAACCAGGCTCGAGCCTTAGGGTGGCCTGAATAGCACTGGGCGTCATTGGTGCACACAGCATTGTTTGGTAAGGCACAGGAGTTTACATCAGTGTTAAATAACACTGATTTTGGAAATTATTATGTGGTGAAAACCACGGTTCTTGGTGCTTATCAATGTATTCCTGCCAAGTAGAGAAAGGAATTCAAGCTAGGCAGACGACAGATGGGTCGGTCTTATGTTGACTTTGTAAGACAGTAGACCAAAGCTTTTGCCAAGTGGTACAAGGCAAGTGGTGTCGCTAACTTTGGGGAACTAGTAATATTGGTGGATAACCTGCTGGAGTCTGTGGGACCAGAGATTCGAGTCTTCCTGCAAGATCATGTATTAGTTACTGCATTGGAGGCAGCCAAGATGGCTGATACTTTTGAAACTAACCGGTACTTGTCCGAGCAGTCTCATCTCTCTTTTCAACAGCCTGGCATGAGCAGAGACTGTCAACGAAGAGTTCCTGATTGGAGGATGAAGTGCCAGGATGAAGGAGAACAACGACGTCAGCCAATTAAGTCACCTGGTGAGCCACTCTACTCAACCCATAGTCAACCTGGTAAACGACAAACCACTCAACATGATGTATCCCGACATCAGTACCCAAAGTGGCGCCAGCCACGACGTCAGCAAGGAACTAAGGTCAAAAATGATGTCGTTTGCTTTCACTGTAATAAGTCAGGCCACATCAGACCTAATAACCCAAATAAACCCCAACCATTAGGGAAAATTTATGATGTCCCTAGTAACATGACGCTGAAAGAAGTAGAGAAGGGGGTGGCCCCATTCTATAAGAACATAAGAACATAAGAATGTAGGAACACTGCAGAAGGCCTACTGGCCCATACGAGGCAGGTCCTTAAGAACATAAGAACATAAGAATGTAGGAACACTGCAGAAGGCCTACTGGCCCATACGAGGCAGGTCCTTATCAAAACGACATCTACCTAAAGCTACTCAAGAAACAACTCCCGCACCCCCCAACACCAATCAAACCCAGCCCCTCCCGCTCATATATTTGTCCAGTCTCTTCTTAAAGCTACCCAAGGTCCTAGCCTCTATCACCCCACTGGGAAGACTGTTCCACGCATCTACAACTCTGTTAGAAAACCAGTACTTACCTATGTCCTTTCTAAATCTAAATTTATCCAACTTAAATCCATTATTCCTGGTTCTTACCTGGTTCGACACCCTCAGTACTTTATTAATGTCTCCCTTGTTTATGCCCGTCATCCACTTATACACTTCAATGATATCTCCCCTCATTCTACGCCTCTCCAGAGAGTGGAGATTTAAGGCTTTAAGTCTATCTTCATACGGGAGGTTCCTTACACAGTAAATCATTTTAGTCATTCTTCTCTGTATGTTCTCTAATGAGTCTATGTCCATCCTGTAGTAAGGGGACCAAAACTGAGCAGCATAATCTAAATGAGGCCTCACTAGTGATGTATAGAGCTGTAAAATAACTTTTGGACTTCTGTTACTTATACTTCTTGAGATAAATCCAAGTAATCTGTTGGCCTTGTTGCGCACACTGAGGCACTGCTGTCTTGGCTTTAGATTTCTGCTTACCATGACTCCCAAGTCTTTTTCACATTCTGTATGACCAAGCTCTACTTCACCTAGATTATAGCTTCGAGGGTTATTTTCATTACCAAGGGCAAGTACCTTACACTTATCCACATTAAACTTCATCTGCCATTTCTCAGACCAAGACATTAATTTGTTCAAATCGTCCTGGAGTTCATTGATATCCTCCTCAGAGTGAATTATACGGCCTATCTTTGTATCATCAGCAAACTTACTCATGTCACTAGTAATCCCTTCATCAAGGTCATTAATGTAAATTATGAACAAGAGAGGGCCTAAAACTGATCCTTGTGGAACGCCACTAGTGACTAATCCCCATTCAGATTTCACTCCATTAATGGTAACTCTCTGCTTTCTATTGGTAAGCCATGCCTCAATCCATGCTAGAACTTTACCTCCTATACCATGAGCTGCCACTTTTCTTAAGAGTCTCTTGTGAGGTACTCTGTCGAAGGCTTTACTAAAATCCAAATAAACAATATCATATTCCTTATCACTGTCAACTGCCTCAAATGTTCTATTGAAGAACGTCAGTAAGTTTGTCAGGCAGGAACGACCTCTCGTGAATCCATGCTGAGATTCATTTATCAAGTTATGCTCTTCAAGGTGACTTCTGATAATGTCAGCTATAATTGATTCTAATAACTTGCCCACTATAGATGTCAGGCTTATTGGACGGTAATTTGAAGGAGTGGACTTATCCCCTGATTTGAATATAGGAACCACATTAGCCATCTTCCACATCTCTGGCACAACACTGGTAAGGATGGACGCATTGAATACACTCGTTAATGGCTGACTAAGCTCCATCTTGCATTCCTTAAGTACCCTTGAAAACAACTCATCGGGTCCCGGGGACTTATTTTGTTTCAGTTTGTCTATCTGTTTAATAACCATGTCCCTCGTGACAGTAATATTAGTTAACTTAAATTCATCAGGAACTAAATAATTGTTAATTACTGGAATCTCATTTACATCTTCCTGTGTAAAAACTGACAAAAAATAGTCATTAAATAAGGAACACATTTCCAGTTCATTATCCGTCAGCTGTCCATTCCCAGATTTCAGAGGTCCTACTTTTTCCTTCACCTTCGTCCTATACACTTGAAAGAACCCCTTTGGATTAGTCTTTGATTCATTAGCAACTCTAATTTCATAGTCACGTTTAGCCTTTCTAATCGCCTTTTTTACTTCTCTTTTAAGCTGAACATATTGGTCAGTAAGGTTAACCTCTCCTCTTCTGATGCGCCTATAAATTCCCCTTTTCTCCCCTAATAGATGCTTTAGCCTCCTGTTAACCCATTTGGGATCGTTATTATTAGACCTAATTTCTCTCTGGGGAATGTATATACTCTGGGCACTGTGTACATTATTAAGAAAACAATCATAAAAGCAGATCCCTTCATATTCATAAGTATGATTATCGTCAATAAAATCATTAGCTAGATAACCCCAATCAAGATTAGACAGATGTTCCCTAAGTCCATTATAATCGGCAGAACGAAAATCGGGGATTTTTACTGTATTATCATTATTCTTGCATTCCCAATTAATGCTAAAGGTGATGGATTTGTGATCACTTGCGCCAAGCTCTTCAGTGATCTCCAGATTATTCACGAGTGTTTCCTTATTTGACAAGACTAGGTCTAGCAAATTATTACCCCTGGTAGGTTCAGTTACACTCTGTTTCAGAAAACAGTCCTGAACTGTTTCCATGAAGTCACTGGACTCTAGATTACCTGTCAAAGAATTCCAGTCAATTTGGCTAAAGTTAAAGTCCCCTACTATGACTACGTTACTGTGTCCAGAAGCCCTAACAATTTCGTCCCAAAGAAGTCTCCCTCTATCGTGATCCAAGCCTGGAGGTCGGTATATTACACCTAGAATTAGTTTTTCTTGACCCTCCACGAACTCTACCCAAACAGACTCTGTTACTGCTCCATCTATTTTTATACCTTTTTTTATGCAACAATTAATATTTTCTCGAACATACAATGCAACTCCTCCCCCCTTCCCATTACATCTATCCACATTGAATAACTTAAATCCCTGAATATTACACTCAGCAGTCATATCCCGACTCTTTAAATCATACCACGTTTCAGTTAATGCAATGATATCAAAGTTCCCAGCACATGCTACCAAACGTAGTTCATTAATTTTATTTCTTGCACTTCGACTGTTAGCATAAAATACCATCATATGTTTTTTCTTCTGCACATTTTTCCTATTCATCTTTGTTTTTACACAATTTCTGAAATTATCATTACCCAGAGTTACTCCATGACAGTTACTATTAAGATTCTTAATATCAGAGCATAAGTCAATATATCCATATTCATTATTAATCATTTCAAAACCCATACCTCTAACTAATCCTAGTTTAAAGTCCTAACAACCCCCTCAACTGAGTTAGCAAGAAAACCCACACCTGCCCTGGATAAGTGAACCCCATCCCTGGCATACATGTCATTTCGGCCATAGAAGTTGTCCCAGTTGTCAATGAATGGTACTGCATTATCCTTACAGTGTTTATCCAGCCAACAATTAATACCAATTGCTCTGGACAACCATTCATTACCAACACCTCTTCTTGGCAAAATGCCACATATAACAGGGCGCCCCCCCTTCTTCCTAATCATGTCTATAGCTGTCCTGAACTTTCTAACTAAATCCTCACTTCTACGCTTGCCTACATCATTGCCTCCAGCACTGAGGCAAATAATAGGATTGATCCCATTACCGTTCATGATGTTGTCAAGCCGGCTAACAATGTCCTCCATCCCAGCCCCAGGAAAGCATACCCTTTGTCTCCTACTCCTGTCCTTCAAGCAGAATGCCCTATCCATGTATCTAACCTGGCTATCCCCAACAACAACAATATTCTTACCTTCCTTGTTGTCGTTCGTCGTGACGATCCCAGTAGTAGACTCACATTCGTCGGGTAGCACCGAGAATGCGTTGGAGGTTTCCACGGGAGTTTCCACAGCAGTCTCTTTCTTCTTCATCGTTTCTGGCTTTCCATTCGTCTTCTTGATCGTCAACTTCGTCGTCCCCTGCTGTCCAACCACTGACCACGATCCCTTCTTGACCTGAGGACTCGAAACAGGAGGACTACTACGAATCCTCTTGTTTTCCTCGGTCAATCGCCGTATCTCCATCTTCGCTGCCCTCAATTCTTCCTTAAGTTGCTGGTAAAGTTGCTCGATGGAGGGCATCTTGGTTCAGTCCACGGGAGCAAACAAGACACTTCTTCACAGAGTTAAGTACAGGTCAGCACTCAAAGTACAGGTCACCACTCAAGAGCACACAAACAGGTCTTCACTGAGCTAAGTACACGTCACCACTGTCAAATATCCCTTCAGGAAAATTCAAAGAAAACTGAAGTCAGAACCTTTAGGGATACCGGAGCATATTGCTCACTTGTAAGAAAGTACCTACCCTCTCTGAACACACCTCATTACAATCCTCTGTTCTTTTAGAAGCCTTTGGAGGAGCAGTGTTTTCTGTGCCCTTACATAAAATTTACGTGCAGAGTAAATATTACACTGGATATTTGACTGTAGGTGTTTCTGATGAATTTCCTATGAAAGATGCCATGTTATTACTGGGTAATAACATTACTACTACTGTTACATGTCCAGAACCAGTAATGACTAATTCTTCTCTGATGTTCTCCATAATTCGGGCAAAATCCCAAAGGATATCGGATGAGAATGCTAACCTATCCTTGGACGGCTCTGATATCGGAATAGCTAATTTGTTTTACGAGGAAAACTGGCCAGAGCCTATTCCAGGGTTGCAGGATTGCCAGATGTCTGTTTCCATGCCCGAGGGACTGTCCTTTCGAGAGGAACAGCAAAAAGACCCTTCATTGAATTTTGCTTTGCAGGCAGCAATGGGTAAATCCTTCTCAGATTACCCAGTCAAATATAAAATTAAAAACGACTTCTTAATCTGCACTGAGACTGGTAAGGAGATAGAGGGAAGGCAACAGTCAGACAGGTTAGTAGTTCCAAAAAAGTTTAGACCTCAGATATTAAATATTGCTCATAACTCTTCGTTAAGAGACCACTTAGGAATTACTAAAACCCTGTATAGAATATTAAAGGAATTCTTTTGGCCAAATCTAGAGCAGGATGTGAAGAATCATATCCGTTGTTGTAGAGAATGTCAGCAAGTATGGAAACCTGGACACCCCATTAAACCTACATCACTCTGTCCTATACCTGCCGATGGAGAACCTTTTGCAGAGTTAATTATAGATTGTGTAGGTCCACTACCTGAGTCCAAGTCTTTGAATCAGTACTTATTTACCATTATGGACAGGGTAACTAGATACCCAGAAGCAATCCCCATGCGCAGTATGACTTAAAGCAATTCCTAAAGCTTTAACTAAGTTTATTTATTGCTTTGGCATTCCTAAATCTATTCAAAATGATCAAGGTACTAACTTCACTGCCAAAACTTTTAGGGAAGCATTAACTAGGCTAGGAATAATTCATAACCTATCCACTGCCTATAATCCTCAGTCCCAAGGTGCCTTGGAAAGATTCCATTAGACGTTAAAAACCATGATGGGAACTTTTTGTATGCATTTTCCTAGAGAATGGGATGAATCACTACCTTTATTGCTGTTTTCAATAAGGTAAACTGTGCAGGAGTCTACAGGGTATAGTCTATTTGAGCTGATCTTTGGGTATAATATACGAGGCCCTCTTCGGGTGCTCAAGGAAGGATAGATGGGAGAAAACGTCTACTCAACACTCTACAACCCTTCTTCAATGTTGCAGGTGGCATGTCAGTTGGCTAAGGCTAACTTAAAGGCAGCTCAAAACACGATGAAACAGAGGTATGACAGAAATTCAAAGTTTCGCTGCTTCCATCCAGGAGACAAGGTGTTGGTACAGGAACCTATACTTGGCCACACCTTAAAAGCAAGATTTATGGTACCTATGCAAATTGTAAGTTATCTGATGCAAATTTTGTGGTATCTTCCCTTTACAAGACCTCAAAAACTAAAACCTACTACATTAATCAAATTTAAGCATTTAATACACCAGATGAAGTCCCAGTAATGACTGTCCTCTGCCTCTGTAGACGACCCTGACTCTTTGCACTCTATTTCCGAGATTAATGTAAAGCTTCCCAATCCTGTCCTCCTCAAGGACCCTAGCCCTTTAATGGTAGGGCTGTCTGAGAATCAAGTACCAAGTTTAACTGCACTCCCACAATCTTATCCTGATATCTTTTCGGATGTTCCGAAAAAAGTACACTAGGATATCATGTAGAAATTGGAAACTCTAAACCTATTAAACTCTTCCCCGACAGAGCTAATCCTGAAAAACAGAGGCTAATTCAGCAGGTAGAATTTCTGTTAGAGCATGGGTTAGTGGAGGAGTCATCTAGTCTGTGGGCTTCACCGTGCATCCTTGTTAAGAAAGCTGATGGAGGTTTTCGAATGTGTACAGACTACCGTTAGGTGAATGAGGATACAATTCCAGATCCTTACCCTCTTTCACATCTGGATGATGTAATCGACTTTGTGGGTAAGGCTACTTTTGTATCCAAGTTAGACCTCCTTAAAGGTTACTATCAGGTACCTTTGACAGACAAGGCGAAGGAAATCTCTGCCTTTGTAATTCCAGAAGTTCATTATCAATATACAGTTACCCCCTTCGGAATGAAAAACTCACCAGCATCATTCTAGAAACTGATCCATCAAGCTATTAAAGGACTTGAAGGCACGGCCGCTTACCTAGATGGCATTGTAATTGTGTCGGACACTTGGGACCAACATATGTATAGGGTTCAAGCTCTCTTTGTGACCTTTCAGAGTTTCTGCTTAACTGTTAACTTATCTAAGTCTTCCTTTGGCCAGGCTACTGTTAATTTTTTGGGCCATGAAGTAGGTAGTGGAAAAGTCGCCCCTAAATTTACTAAAATTCTTGGTATTAAAAACTATCCAGTACCTCAGGACAGGAAATCCCTCCAACGTTTCCTAGGTATTGTAGGATTTTATAGAAGATTCTGTACAAAAAATTCAGATATTGTAGCCCCTCTAACCTCACTTACCAATCATAAAGTCCCCTTTAAGTGGACCTCATAGTGTCAAGACTCATTCGCTAAAATTAAGTTACTTCTTTGCACTGCACCCATTCTCCTGTTTCTTGATTTCTCCAAACCCTTTACATTATAGGTTGATGCCTGTGAGTATAGGGTAGGGGCATTACTTTTGCAATCTGGGGACAATGGGCTGCAGCCTGTGGCTTACTTCTCCACCAAGTACCAGCCGCACCAGAGGGCCTATTCCACAATTGAAAAAGAAGCCCTCGCTCTGATACTGGCTTTGGAGCACTTTGAAGTACAGTATATGTGGGCCAAACCTCTCAGGTGGTCACAGTCTATAGTGACCATAATCCTCTGGTCTACCTACAACATATGAAGAACCATAACACAAGACTCATGAGGTGGTGCATCAAGCTGCAACTGTACATTAAACTACATCACATTGCTAGCAAAGAAAATACGCTGGCTGATGCATTGTCTCGCATCAATTAGGTTAAGATGTGTTAGGGACTTTGGGTAAAATACTACAAGCTCTTTTTTCCCCCTCCCCCTTTTTTATATAATGAATATTATTTTTTTTTATTTTTTTTATTTTTTTTAGTGAAGGGATATTCTAGTACCATCTGCAGGTATCTTGGACCTACTTTAGCCCTACTGTCTGCTGTCTCGCTCTAAGTTTAGAGTTTGGCTTTATGTCGCAATAAAAGCTGAGCTCTATCTAATGAGTTGGATGGTTGAGAGGAAAGGCAGTTCCATTATTCTGTGCCATGATGGCACTTTTTACCCATTGAGGTGGAAGCCTAGTCCTGAGCCCCCTTGGGGTGGGGGTGTTGCATGCAAAGAGTATGTAACCTTTATTCGGAGCATGTTAACACACTTAGGCTGCCTCACCAACCAGCGAACCAGGGCACTAAGGGTCTGACGATCGGGGCCCCATCATCAGATCAGTACCTAGGTTCAGCCAATCATAATGTGTATCTGGCAATTTTGAAGGTGACGTGGCTACCACTTATATTTTCATCCTTGTCATTTTCATTCTACAGCTGGTTGAAGCACGGTGGTCTGCTTTTGTCTCTCGGCTGCTGCTCTGCTTTGATTACCATGGCATACACTAATACCTATTGCTGTACATAGTGTGTATAGTGTACATACTTATGTTTATGCTTGAAGGATAATATAATCCAAAATTTTCTGCTGTGTTTATTTTGCTCCCTTTACACCCAGGATAACAGACCTTGAGTACCTGGGTTGTAATAGTATCTTTCGCTCATTATCAAGTCATATTCACCTACAACAGCCTCACCCTTCAACACCACCATTTGTACCCTTTCTCAGACATCAACTCTACCCATACTACCAGTCCCTCCAGCAAGCCCACCATCTCACTACCATCAAGACTACCTCCTTACCATCACCACCACGTACCATCATGACCACCACCTGCCTACCACCACGACTACCTCCCTACCATCACCACCAACTCCCTATCACCACGACTACCTCCCTACCATCACCACCACCACCTCCCTACCACCACGACTTCCTCCCTACCATCACCACCACTTCCCTACCATCACCACCACTTCCCTACCATCACCACCACTTCCCTATCATCACCACCACTACCTCCTTACCACCACAACCACCTCCCTACGACCACCACCTGCCACAACTAACCCATCCCTTTGGGTAGGACCTACTTCCACTGGGGAATCCCGCCTACCAGTGACTATGCCCTCGTCTGCTACAAGTCCCATTTCCACCTGACGTTAGTATATAAGCGCCAGGCTCCTTGCTTCTGCTACAGAATCTCCACGACTACGGTGCTCTTCGCACCAACTCCAAGGTTGAGGGACTGATTACCTCATCTTCTGTTTATAGTTCTACTGTCTTCAAGTTATTTCCTGGAATTTGTATTGATGAAGCCACTGGATGGCGAAACGTCTACAATAAAGATACCCAGATGTTGCACATGTGTCTTAATTTCATCTTGTCGGAATTGTATACCATTCTTGTACAACAGTGTCAATATTAGCTTAGCATCGCTTGTTTTGAAAGATTTATTCAACCTATCATTTGCCGGGCTTGATTCAGGGAAGAGGAAGATAGCTCAGCTTACTTGAATCAAGAACCCCTCCCCAGCATCAAGACTAGTAGAGACAAGAGGAGCTTAACTACTTACATATAACATTGAGTTATCGATCATACGACAGGTGAGAGGTTGTGATAGAAGCCTTCAAGATATGGAGAAGTTCTGGTCACATGAAAACCCGTGTGATCACATGAAAACCCGTGGGATCACATGAAAACCCGTGTGATCACATGAAAACCCGTGTGATCACATGAAAACCCGTGGGATCACTTGAAAACCCGTGTGATCACATGAAAACCCGTGGGATCACATGAAAACCCGTGGGATCGCATGAAAACCCGTGTGATCACATGAAAACCCGTGGGATCACATGAAAACCCGTGGGATCACATGAAAACCCGCGTGATCACATGAAAACCCGTGTGAGCACATGAAAACCCGTATGATCAGAGGATCAGTGATTCGATAGAAATAACGGAATAAAAGTTAGGGGAATATTGACAGTTTTTTTTCCTACTGCTGTTGTTTTTGTTACTGCTGCTGTTATGGCTATTGATGATTTTATTACTATTTTGGTGTTGATGCTGCTGTTGCTCCTCGTGTTGTTCCAGATGT
>NC_091308.1:36076167-36081167 GCF_038502225.1 Cherax quadricarinatus
TTGAGGTTGCAGGGGTCGAGTCCTAGCTCCTGGCCCTCGCCTCTTCACTGGTCGCTACTAGGTAACTCTCCCTGATCCGTGAGCTTTATCATACCTCTGCTTAAAGCTATGTATGGATCCTGCCCCCAATACATCGCTTCCCAAGCTATTTTACTTCCTTACTACTCTGTGGCTGAAGAAATACTTCCTAATATCCCTGTGATTCATCTGTGCCTTCAACTTCCAACTGTGTCCCCGTGTTGCTGTGTCCCATCTCTGGAACATCCTTTGTCCACCTCGTCAATTCCTCTCAGTATTTTGTGTCGTCATCATGTCTCCCCCAATCTCTCCTGTCCTCCAGTGTCATCAGGTCGATTTCCCTTAACCTCTCCTCGTAGGGCATACCCCTTAGATCTGGCATTAGTCTTGTTGCAAACCTTTGCACTTTCTCTAGTTTCTTTACGTGCTTGGCTAGGTGTGGGTTCCAAACTGGTGCCGCATACTCCAATATGGGCCTAACGTACACGTTGTACAGGGTCCTGAACGATTACTTATTTAGATGTTGGAATGTTGTTTTGAGGTTTGCTAGGCGCCCATATGCTGCAGCAGTTATTTGGTTGATGTGCGCTTCAGGAGATGTGCCTGGTGTTATACTCACCCCAAGATCTTTTTCCTTGAGAGAGGTTTGTAGTCTCTGGCCCCCTAGACTGTACTCCGTCTGCGGTCTTCTTTGCCCTTCCACAATCTTCATGACTTTGCACTTGGTGGAGTTGAACTCCAGGAGCCAATTGCTGGACCAGGTCTGCAGCCTGTCCAGATCCCTTTGTGGTTCTGCCTGGTCTTCCACCGAATGAAGTCTTCTCATCAACTTCACGTCATCTGCAAACAGTGACACTTCGGAGTTTATTCCTTCCGTCATGCCCTTCACAAATACCAGAAACAGCACTGGTCCTCTGACACCTCGCAACGTACAATGACTTGCTGCTGTCTTCCTGAAAAGTATTCCCTGATTCATTGCAGTGCCTTCCCTGTTATCCCTGCTTTGTCCTCCAGCTTTTGCACTAATCTCTTGTGTGGAACTCGTGTGTGTGTGTGTGTGTGTGTGTGTGTGTGTGTGTGTGTGTGTGTGTGTGTGTGTGTGTGTGTGTGTGTGTGTGTGTGTGTGTGGAACTGTGTCAAACGCCTTCTTACACTCCAAGAAAATGCAATCTACTCACCCCCCTCTCTCTTGTCTGCTGTCACCCTGTCATAGAACTCCAGTAGGTTTGTGACACAGGATTTCCCGTCCCTGAAACCATGTTGGCTGCTGTTGATGAGATCATTCCTTTCTAGGTGTTCCACCACTCTTCTCCTGATAATCTTCTCCATGACTTTGCATACTGTACATGTCAGTGACACTGGTCTGTAGTTTAGTGCTTCATGTCTGTCTCCTTTTTTAAAAATTGGGACTTCATGTGCTGTCTTCCATGTCTCAGACAATCTCCCTGTTTCGATAGATGTATTGAATATTGTTGTTAGGGGTACACACAGCGCCTCTGCTCCCTCTCTCAGTACCCAGAGAGAGATGTCATCCAGCCCCATTGCCTTTGAGGTATCTAGCTCACTCATAAGCTTCTTCACTTCTTCCTCGGTTGGGTGTACTGTGTCCAGCACTTGGTGGTGTACCCCACCTCTCCATCTTTCTGGAGCCCCTTCTGTCTCCTCTGTGAACACTTCCTGAATCTCATGTTGAGTTCCTCACATACTTCACGGTCGTTTCCTGTTGTGTCTCCTTCCTTCCTTCCTTCCTTCCTTAGCCTGATTACCTGGTCCTTGACTGTTGTTTTCCTCCTGATGTGGCTGTATAACAGCTTCGGGTGAGATTTGACTTTCGCTGCAAGGTCGTTTTCATATTTTCATTGGGCCTCCCTTCTTATCTGTGCATATTCATTTCTATCTCTACGACTGCTCTCCTTATTATCCTGGGTCCTTAGCACACTTGGTTTTTGCCTCCCTGCACCTTTGGGTGGACCATGGGCTCATCCTGGCTTTTTCATTATTCCTGTTACCCTTGTGTGTGCGTGTGTGTGTAGTGTTTGTGTGTAGTGTTTGTGTGTAGTCTGTGTGGTGTGTGTGTGTGGGGTGAGTGTGTGTATGGTGTGTGTGTTGTGTGTGTACTCACCTAATTGTACTCACCTAATTGTGGTTGCAGGGGTCGATACTCAGCTCCTGGGCCCGCCTCTTCAATGATCGCTACTAGTTCCTCTCCCTCTCTGCTTCCTGAGCTTTGTCATACCTCTTCTTAAAACTATGTATGGTTCCTGCCTCCACTACTTCACTTGCTAGGCTATTCCACTTTCTGACGACTCTATGATTGAAGAAATACTTCCTAACATAACTGTGACTCATCCGAGTCTTCAGCTTCCAATTGTGACCCCTTGTTTCTGTGTCCCCTCTCTGGAACATCCTGTCTCTGTCCACCTTGTCTATTCCCGGCAGTTTCTTGTATGTCGTTATCATGTATCCCATGACCCTTCTGTCCTCCAGTGTCGTCAGTCCGATTTCCCACAACCTTTCCTAGTACGACATTCCCCTGAGCTCTGGAACTAGCCTTGTTGCAAACCTTTGTACTTTCTCTAACTTCTTGACGTGCTAGACCAGGTGTGGGTTCCAGACTGGCGCTGCATACTCAAGTAAGGGCCTAACATACAGAGTGTACAGTGTCTTGAACGATTCGTTATTGATGTATCGGAATGCTATTCTCAGGTGTGTGTGTGTGTGTATGTGTGTGTGTATGTGTGTGTGTGTATGTGGTGTGTAGGTGGTGTATAGGTGGTGTGCGTGTGTGTGAGTGGTGTATGAGCTCTGTGTGTGGGGTGTGTTTGTAGTATGTGTGTGTGTGTGTGAGTGGTGTATGTGTTCTGTGCATGTGGTGTGTGTGTGTACTCACCTAGTTGTACTCACCTACTTGAGGTTGCGGGGGTCGACTCCGAGCTCCTGGCGCCGCCTCTTCACTGATCGCTACTAGGTCACTCTTCCTGAGCCGTGAGCTTTATCATACCTCTGCTTAAAGCTATGTATGGATCCTGCCTCCACTACATCGCTTCCCAAACTATTCCACTTACTGACTACTCTGTGGCTGAAGAAATACTTCCTAACATCCCTGTGATTCATCTGTGTCTTCAGCTTCCAACTGTGTCCCCTTGTTACTGTGTCCAATCTCTGGAACATCCTGTCTTTGTCCACCTTGTCAATTCCTCTCAGTATTTTGTATGTCGTTATCATGTCCCCCCTATCTCTCCTGTCCTCCAGTGTCGTCAGGTTGATTTCCCTTAACCTCTCCCCGTAGGACATACCTCTTAGCTCTGGGACTAGTCTTGTTGCAAACCTTTGCACTTTCTCTAGTTTCTTCACGTGCTTGGCTAGGTGTGGGTTCCAAACTGGTGCCGCATACTCCAATATGGGCCTAACGTACACGGTGTACAGGGTCCTGAATGATTCCTTATTAAGATGTCGGAATGCTGTTCTGAGGTTTGCTAGGCGCCCATATGCTGCAGCAGTTATTTGGTTGATGTGCGCTTCAGGAGATGTGCCTGGTGTTATACTCACCCCAAGATCTTTTTCCTTGAGTGAGGTTTGTAGTCTCTGACCCCCTAGACTGTACTCCGTCTGCGGCCTTCTTTGCCCTTCCCCAATCTTCATGACTTTGCACTTGGTGGGATTGAACTCCAGGAGCCAATTGCTGGACCAGGTCTGCAGCCTGTCCAGATCCCTTTGTAGTTCTGCCTGGTCTTCGATCGAGTGAATTCTTCTCATCAACTTCACGTCATCTGCAAACAGGGACACCTCAGAGTCTATTCCTTCCGTCATGTCGTTCACAAATACCAGAAACAGCACTGGTCCTAGGACTGACCCCTGCGGGACCCCGCTGGTCACAGGTGCCCACTCTGACACCTCGCCACGTACCATGACTCGCTGCTGTCTTCCTGACAAGTATTCCCTGATCCATTGTAGTGCCTTCCCTGTTATCCCTGCTTGGTCCTCCAGTTTTTGCACCAATCTCTTGTGTGGAACTGTGTCAAACGCCTTCTTGCAGTCCAAGAAAATGCAATCCACCCACCCCTCTCTCTCTTGTCTTACTGCTGTCACCATGTCATAGAACTCCAGTAGGTTTGTGACACAGGATTTCCCGTCCCTGAAACCATGTTGGCTGCTGTTGATGAGATCATTCCTTTCTAGGTGTTCCACCACTCTTCTCCTGATAATCTTCTCCATGATTTTGCATACTATACATGTCAGTGACACTGGTCTGTAGTTTAATGCTTCATGTCTGTCTCCTTTTTTAAAGATTGGGACTACATTTGCTGTCTTCCATGCCTCAGGCAATCTCCCTGTTTCGATAGATGTATTGAATATTGTTGTTAGGGGTACACATAGCGCTTCTGCTCCCTCTCTCAATACCCATGGGGAGATGTTATCTGGCCCCATTGCCTTTGAGGTATCTAGCTCACTCAGAAGCCTCTTCACTTCTTCCTCGGTTGTGTGCACTGTGTCCAGCACTTGGTGGTGTGCCCCACCTCTGTCTTTCTGGAGTCCCTTCTGTCTCCTCCGTGAACACTTCTTTGAATCTCTTGTTGAGTTCTTCACATACTTCACGGTCATTTCTTGTTGTCTCTCCTCCTTCCTTCCTTAGCCTGATTACCTGGTCCTTGACTGTTGTTTTCCTCCTGATGTGGCTGTACAACAGTTTCGGGTCAGATTTGGCTTTCGCTGCTATGTCATTTTCATATTGTCTTTGGGCCTCCCTTCTTATCTGTGCATATTCGTTTCTGGCTCTACGACTGTTCTCCTTATTCTCCTGGGTCCTTTGCCTTCTATATTTCTTCCATTCCCTAGCACACTTGGTTTTTGCCTCCCTGCACCTTTGGGTAAACCATGGGCTCATCCAGGCTTTTTCATTAATCCTGTTACCCTTGGGTACAAACCTCTCCTCAGCCTCCTTGCATTTTGTTGCTACATATTCCATCATCTCACTAACTGGC
>NC_091308.1:36086167-36088667 GCF_038502225.1 Cherax quadricarinatus
CATTCAGGCTTAATTCGTGGAACTGGAGCACAGATCCAATTCCCTAAATCAAGAGCCCCTCACCAACATCAAGGAACCTTCCTTGAGGGGTTCAATTTTGTAACTCCTCAAGGAACTTTATCATGCATTCAAGTTTTTATTTTCTTTTTCTTTTAAGACTTGGTATTACCTCTTTTTTCTTTAGTACAGTATTATGGTCATAACAAGTCTGATGATGTTAGCTACATTCACAACACCAACAGCTGGGGATTGACTAATTTTTTCTTACTTTCAGTATTTACTTAATCACTCTTTTATGACCTTATCACTACACTGCTGTTATAACCAACTAACATATGTATTTGTTAATATTTCAGATCACACCGTTAACCCAATTAACTGTTTGGATATTTTGTGTCAACACTGCAGCCAGCAGCCTGATCAGCTGACTGCTACCCTCCCTCACTCACCATTCATTCAAATTTAAATTGTAAAATTCTTGATCTTGTCACATTATTCGCACTCTTGAAAGCTATTACACTCTTGTAGGTATGTTCACTGATTCACTCACGTACGATGACCGCTAATAATATCTTAAGGCAGCCACTAGAACGCTAAATCCTGGGAGCACTATTCAGCGATACTGCTTCACGTACGTGTGTGTGTGTGTGTGTGTACTCACCTAGTTGTACTCACCTAGTTGAGGTTGCGGGGGTCGAGTCTGAGCTCCTGGCCCCGCCTCTTCACTAATCGCTACTAGGTCACTCTCCCTGAGCCGTGAGCTTTATCATACCTCTGCTTAAAGCTATGTATGGATCCTGCCTCCACTACATCACTTCCCAAACTATTCCACTTACTGACTACTCTGTGGCTGAAGAAATACTTCCTAACATCCCTGTGATACATCTGTGTCTTCAGCTTCCAACTGTGTCCCCTTGTTACTGTGTCCAATCTCTGGAACATCCTGTCTTTGTCCACCTTGTCAATTCCTCTCAGTATTTTGTATGTCGTTATCATGTCCCCCTATCTCTCCTGTCCTCCAGTGTCGTCAGGTTGATTTCCCTTAACCTCTCCTCGTAGGACATACCTCTTAGCTCTGGGACTAGTCTTGTTGCAAACCTTTGCACTTTCTCTAGTTCCTCCACGTGCTTGGCTAGGTGTGGGTTCCAAACTGGTGCCGCATACTCCAATATGGGCCTAACATACACGGTGTACAGGGTCCTGAATGATTCCTTATTAAGATGTCGGAATGCTGTTCTGAGGTTTGCTAGGCGCCCATATGCTGCAGCAGTTATTTGGTTGATGTGCGCTTCAGGAGATGTGCCTGGTGTTATACTCACCCCAAGATCTTTTTCCTTGAGTGAGGTTTGTAGTCTCTGACCCCCTAGACTGTACTCCGTCTGCGGCCTTCTTTGCCCTTCCCCAATCTTCATGACTTTGCACTTGGTGGGATTGAACTCCAGGAGCCAATTGCTGGACCAGGTCTGCAGCCTGTCCAGATCCCTTTGTAGTTCTGCCTGGTCTTCGATCGAGTGAATTCTTCTCATCAACTTCACGTCATCTGCAAACAGGGACACCTCAGAGTCTATTCCTTCCGTCATGTCCTTCACAAATACCAAAAACAGCACTGGTCCTAGGAATGACCCCTGCGGGACCCCGCTGGTCACAGGTGCCCACTCTGACACCTCGCCACGTACCATGACTCGCTGCTGTCTTCCTGACAAGTATTCCCTGATCCATTGTAGTGCCTTCCCTGTTATCCCTGCTTGGTCCTCCAGTTTTTGCACCAATCTCTTGTGTGGAACTGTGTCAAACGCCTTCTTGCAGTCCAAGAAAATGCAATCCACCCACCCCTCTCTCTCTTGTCTTACTGCTGTCACCATGTCATAGAACTCCAGTAGGTTTGTGACACAGGATTTCCCGTCCCTGAAACCATGTTGGCTGCTGTTGATGAGATCGTTCCTTTCTAGGTGTTCCACCACTCTTCTCCTGATAATCTTCTCCATGATTTTGCATACTATACATGTCAGTGACACTGGTCTGTAGTTTATTGCTTCATGTCTGTCTCCTTTTTTAAAGATTGGGACTACATTTGCTGTCTTCCATGCCTCAGGCAATCTCACTGTTTCGATAGATGTATTGAATATTGTTGTTAGGGGTACACATAGCGCCTCTGCTCCCTCTCTCAATACCCATGGGGAGATGTTATCTGGTCCCATTGCCTTTGAGGTATCTAGCTCACTCAGAAGCCTCTTCACTTCTTCCTCGGTTGTGTGCACTGTGTCCAGCACTTGGTGGTGTGCCCCACCTCTCTGTCTTTCTGGAGTCCCTTCTGTCTCCTCTGTGTACACTTCTTTGAATCTCTTGTTGAGTTCTTCACATACTTCACGGTCATTTCTTGTTGTCTCTCCTCCTTCCTTCCTTAGCCTGATTACCTGGTCCTTGACTGTTGTTTTCCTCCTGATGTGGCTGTACAACAGTTTCGGGTCAGATTTGGCTTTCGCTGCTATGTCATTTTCAT